>NW_010294657.1:51679-83844 GCF_000700745.2 Antrostomus carolinensis
GTGTGTGTGGAAATACAAGCATACAAAACACTGTTAAGAGTCATAATTATTCTTACCTTGTTTTCTATAACAATTTCATATTTGAAACAAGCATGTCTTTTCACATGACTTGTGCGAGGTGGTTGCCACCGAATTTCACAACCATGAGAAACTTCTGTACAGTTCACAGTGACATTTAATGGAGGGGTAAGTTTTTCTACAATAATATAATCAGAAATACAATTGATTAATAATCAGTTCTCTTCATTCTGTCTTTTTAAAATGTAGGTAGATGTTCAAGCAACTGGTCTAAAAAGATATAATGCAGCTTAACCAGAATAATTATATTCATCTCATACTCTGAAGCAGGACTCCCTGATTTAACACTCCAGTTGAGGTGCCTGGAGTATCAGCAGCAACAGTAGGTAAAATTAAAAAACACAAAACACTTGTTAGATTTTACTGAAGTCAACATATAACCTGTGCAGGGTTTTTTTTTTAATACTGTATTCATATTAAACAGAAGTGGTTTTGTTTTGGTTTTTTTGTTTTGTTTTTATTAACAACATTTTTCCATTAAAAAAGAGAAAGTTTTTGCTCAGTGTTAAGGTAATAAGTTCTTTTGTATTATGTATATGAACATGATTGTGAGATAATAAGACCAACATCTAGACAGTCCCACAAAGGCATCGTTAGCTAGTTAATCCCAAGAGATGTCCCCTTTCTTTCAGAGGATAAACTTTTGACTGAAACATTCACAAATTTCTGATCTATGATTTCAGATTGTCTCTGCATACATTTGTTTTTGTTGATTTTTGTACTTTTGGTTTTTCAGCCATCAAGGCTGGGGAAAAGGGATAAAAAAGTCTGTTCTGAGGAGTACTATTTTTAAAATGTATGCTTTTTTCCAAGGATGAATTCTTCATTTCCTTAGTATAAAACTAGAAATAAAAATGAAAAAAAAAAAAAAGTCCTTACCAATTTGGTACAGAGAAATCGTTGTGTTATACACCTGAATGTTTTGTCCACTTCTAGACACATTTACAAGGAAGGAAGCTCTCTTATTTTCTATTGTCACATTTTTGAATCTACATCCTGTGTGCCTTCCATAATTGTCTTTGATGTAATTCTGACATCCTGTGAAATCTTCATTCCTTTACATGATATAATGTATCAGTTAAATATTGAAAATATCACATCAGACCAGAAATTAAAATACCCTAGATCCAAGAAGACCTACTTACATTGAGTTCTTCCAGTACAGGAAATATTGGGTATCATCTCCTGAAGCAGTCCTGCCCACAAGCCAAGTGCAGTTCATGAAGGAAACATTAAAAATGACGCAAACAAAATTTTCAATGGCTGTTCCATTCATGCCTGCAAGCACAGGAAGAATATCCCATGTTCACTCTGTGGAAAGACTGTATAACTTCTCAAATCATGCAGATTTCTGCAAGCTCATTTAGTAATTTTTTAGCCACCTCATTAACAAATACAACTGCATATTGTTTGACTCTTAAAACTATGTGCTTTCAGATAGCAATGACTACCTCTGTTGAGCCGTGAGGATTATCTACCATTGTTACAGAGGCTGAAGGAGACCAGTGATGAGTGGCATTCCTCAGGGGTTGGTATTGGGATCTTTGTTGGCAATATGGACAGTGGGATCAAGTGCATCCTCAGTGAGTTTGCCAACGACACCAAGCTGTGTGGTGCAGTTGGCACGCTGGAGGGAAGGGATGGGCTGGGGGGACCTTGACAGGTTTGAGAGGCGGACCTGTGCTAACCTCATGAAGTTCAACAAGGCCAAGTGCAAGGTTCTACACCTGTGTCAGGGCAATCCCAAGTGCAAATACAGGCTGGGCAGAGAATGGATCAAGAGCAGCCCTGAGAAGAAGGACTTGGGGTTACTGATGGATGAGAAGCTCGACATGAGCTGGCAACGTGTGCTTACAGCCCAGAAGGCCAACGATATCCTGGGCTGCATCACACAGAAGCATGGCCGGCAGGCGGAGGGAGGTGATTCTGCCCCTCTACTCCACTCTTGTGACACCTCACCTGGAGTACTGTGTCCAGTTCTGGGGCCCCCAACACAAGAGAGACCTGGACCTACTGGAGCAAGGCCAGAGGAGAGCCACAGGTATGATCAGAGGGCTGGAGCACCTCTCTTATGAGGACAGGTTGAGAGAGTTGGGGCTGTTCAACTGTTTTACAGCTTTGGTCTCTACCACATCCCTTGCAAATAGGATGAGTAAAGGGAGAATTCAAAAGGTGTATTTTCCTCTTGTGAGCTGTAATGTGAGAAATGGCAATTCTCCAGAAAAGGAGAAGAACACACTCTTGTAACTAATATTTTTTCATGGCTTGTTCCAGGCAGCTACTGTGTTGTATGAAGGCCTTTGTGACAACTCTACAGAAGGAAGATTATTTCATTTGAGTGTATTACAAGTATAGATATATAATAAAGGTGGCTGGGATCACAGTTGCCAGAGACAAAGGCTTTTACTTAGGGCACCAAACATAATATGATATTGTTTAGCTTGGAGCATATCATCCTTTACCACAATGAAAAAAGCTCATTTGAGATGACAGTGTGGGTTAGCAACAAAGATCCAGAGGAGAGCTGTCTAAGCTATTTATGCTGCTGCAAGATATGTTGACCCCTGTCTAGTCACTAGAGGCATCTAAGCTCTCAGTATAGAGCTGCCTATATCCGACTTGTGTATAAGTTTATATATATATGTATAACAAGCCAGTCCTGAGAGTTCATTATTTATGGTACTGTACTGAGGTGATGGAAAGCTTTGCTCAGATCTCTGGTCTGCCACAGATTCACATTATGACCCAGGGTCAATCAAATCTGTATAACTTCACTTCCTCATTTACAAAAGAAATAGAGAAGTTTTGTTCCCATCAAAAAATTGTCAGGTAAATGCAGCAGTCTGAAGTATGATCATAGGTGTTGTACAAAGGTCCTATAAGGATGGGCTTTATTAAATCTTTGACAATGCTGCAAATAAAAAAAAAAAAAAAAGGTTATTCTGATTTCAAATCAGATTACAACCTGATTCACATGTAGCTGAACAAGCAGTTGAGTTGGCTGATGACACAGGAAATAGGGTGAAAGGAACTCCTAAAATGGCATTGTGGTCAAGGAAAAGGCAAATGAAACCACAACCATGGCCTCTTCAGAAATGGCCTCAACTTTTTATATCTGAGACATATGTAGGAAAAGGTACAAAAATGTACTTAGATGTTCTTTAAACTAATTAGCCTAAGTTCTGCAGCCACAACATTGTCTACAAAACAGCCATAATCAGCTGCATAGTGTTGCATTCATACCAACATCAAGCACAAGCTGAGAAGATCACTCAAATATGCATGAATCACTGTATTCCCTTTGCTGACAGGACTTTTGTTACAGGATTTGAAGGGATTTATTTTTCATTTTTTACTTATTCACCTTTTTGTGGATGTGTCAAAGAAAATCTAGCAGACTAGCCAAGTATGACTACCCTTTCTTTAGGGTTTATTTTTGAGACTACAATATTCATTCACAGTGTAAGTGTTACAGTTTTATTTTTAGAAACACTTGGAAAGGAGATAAATCTTCATGATACATTTCTGCCATTATCTCCTATTATTTCAATGACAAACTGAAATTTTTCTCCTTCCAGTTTATATTCGAGGACTAGTTAAATTTAGTGGCTTTTTGCTTACTCACTCCTCTTTCAATAATCCCTTATTTGTCACTTCTTTGTCATTATTTCCTTAAAAAAGAGGTAGGATCATACTCCCACAATACTTTTCTTTGAGCCATGATACAAAGAACAGTTTAGTTTCTCTGTAGTGCAGAGAACTAGCTTCTTCTGAAGTGCCTCCTATGTTCTTTGATAATGATAGTGAAATACATATGCAAGTATACTAATATGCTCACAAGCATCTTTTGTTTCATACATTAATATCTTATTTTCCCATATTTTAATATCTTTATCTATATTTGAAATCTTTCTTGACATTCTTTATACTTCATGAAAGAGGTAAGGTGCTTAATTGAGACAGATGTGATTATTCTGATTGCACTCAACTGCATAACAACCCCCTGTTTTAAGCAGTTTATTTACCTGGGTAGTTAGTTTTCTTAAATCAACTTAGATTACCTCCATCTCTTGGGCAGATGGTAAAAACTGTGTAGGAGTAGTAGCTGCAGAGAAATATCAGAGAAAATAAAATGTGGTTCTGCTATCCTTTGAGATAATCAGAATTATTAACAAGGAAGGACATGATCTCACCTCTGGGCTTTGAGCCCAAGATAATTTTTACTTTTATTCAGTAGTTCTTGAATAGAAAATTCATAAACTGCTCTTGACTCTTGGACACAATGGATCAGATAATTTGTAAAGGATTGTAAATAACATACTTGCTATTGGAAATAAATAAAAGGAATGAAATTGTTTTAACCTTTTAACCTAACTCTGAAGATGCTGTCAAATTGTGGTGTGGAGTTTGTCTTACCTAAACTTATCAAAGTGCTGTATAGATTTGCCCACAGAGGAACCAGTAATCCTACATTGCCTTAATAGTGGCTGGAAAGAAACAGCTACTTAAGACACAGTTTTTTCAACCTCGTCTAGGATGAGATGAATGAAGGTTTTACTATGTTTATTTCCTATCAGTCACTGAAAAGACAGCCCAAGGTGACCAGCCCAGAGGAATCCCTCTAGGACTAAGCTATCTGTCTTGGTCAGCTGAATCCATGAGGATTCATTCCTTTTCCCTCTTATGTCATCTGGAATCCACATGTAAGTACTGAACAGAAATGCTGCCACTATTCTTTTCTCACTGAAAGCTGAAAATTTATTTTTCAAAAATGCCTTTTCCTCCCTTTTCTTATACCTGTGCTAGTATCACATTGTCCTGGTTTTTTAGCTGAGACAGAGCTAGTAATTGGAAGTAGCTACCACACACATGCTGCTTCTCTTTAGAAAAAACAGTTGCTGCAGAACAATGTTACTATTTTCCTCAGAAGTGGTCCATACTTTCTTTCACATCTCAGATAATTCCTGTGCAGATTATTGATCAAAATCCTAAGGAAACATAAAGTATTTCTGTGTGAAGTTCTTTCCTCTCTTCAAGGTATTTTATAAACTTTCTATAAAAATTGGCTACTGGTAGCCTCCGTGCTACAGCACAAGACCAGTTACCTCTTGAAGCATGATGAATTCTGACACACGTCCACAGGAGATGGTGATGTTAGGAATTTGGAAATGCCACTGAGACTGAAATCCTGCTGCAGTGGCCATTCTTATCCAGATTCACTAGAGAGCTCATTAGTTGAAAATAAAAGCTGCCCAATAACCTGCTAATTATAAGTAACTTATAACCATGTAGCTTATCATGTCTTGATATTGCCATGGTTTTTATAACCAATGAAAAGGAAGGTTTGTAATTGAAAAACAAACAAACAAACAAACAAACAAAAAACAACAGTTGTTGGGGTTTTTTTTTATATTACTATTTTGTGTTAAGGGAAATATCTTTGCTGAGTATAGTACTTAAGACTAGATCTCTGAGTTTTATTTCCCATTTTTGCCTCTGAAACTCTTGGAAAGTTATTTTTTTCTGGGAGAATATATGAAATGGAATTACTGCTTATATGTTGGATGTGTTATGGGGATAAAATTATACCTACATTCCTGCGACTTTTTCAGAGAACTGTGTATATGAGAAATCTACTTCAGTATTAAAATTGTAATAAGAGAAAAGACCTTGACATGCTTCCATTCTACTAGTGCCTGAATGCAGTACTTCTAAAAGGAATTCACAACTGCATAGTGATTTTGCTCTGTGGATGTAAAGAGCTAAAGTCTGAACATTTCCAGTTCTACTGTGTTTTCAACAGAAAGTGGCATAGGCACTCTTCAATGCTGTAATACAGGTTTTAACTTAACAAACTAGATACTGCTATGTGGATGAGGCCAGTAATATTGAAACTTTGGTAATTTAAAAATAATTTATACAATTTATTTTTTTTTTTTCCAGACTGCACACCACCAAAATTTTGGCTAAGACATTAATCAGACAAAAACATACATTTGCAGGTAGTGTCTATCCACCCCTCACAGTTACTTTAACAACATTAAAACTAGCACAAATAACAAAATGCAGTATTTCTTTGCCCAACTTCTTTGGAGTAAAAGGAAACAACAGACAAAGACAAAAGGAAACCTACCTCCTCCTTGAAAACCTATTTCCCTGTGGCAGTTACAGTAATGGGGCACCAAAAGGACAGAAGCTGTGAATTTGCCTTACTGGCATATATTTGTGTGCTTTGACAACGTGATTACATTACTAAGTTCTTCTGAACCACTCATGTAACAGTGTGCAAAAATCCCGCCTACGTCTTACTCATTTCCTTTACCCTGTACTTCTGTAATGTGTGGTTACAGCCATTGTTTTTCTACAGGGAAACAAATGGGGCAGAACAGAGGGTCACCCTCTTTCCAACTTCATTCACATAATTTTCACTCATTTCTGTCACATGTTTTTCAATATAGGCATTTGTACAGGGCACAACCTGAAAGCTAGGTGAGTATAGGAGTCTACCTTCTGTCTCAGGTATAGGCCAGGTGCCACTGCTTCAAGCCATGCCACTATTCTCTATGTCTTGCATAGAGTTACTGTCCTGCACAAAAGTTTCTTCATAGATGCAAATGTCCTGAGTGTACCAAATCAACACTATTTCACGTGCCTGTGCTCATGCCCTGGTGCCAGGAAGGTGTGCAGTTGCCCATGCCCTCTGGCTGTAGAGCCTGAACATCCTCTTTTGAACTGCATTCAACAATGTGAACACACACAGTGTGGTGCTAACATAGTTGGTTGTGCACTGCCCAGAGATCCACAACTGCCCATGTTAGCAGGCTCTGAAATGAGTCAGCCCAAGCCTTTTTTGCCATCTTGACTTTTTTTAACACTGACAAGTGTGACTGGGTCCTGAAAGATATTTTTCCAGCAAAGCAACTTTCTGTGAACTAAGAAACACAGCACCTGCCTTTTTGTGTATCCATAGTACAGCCTGATTAGAGATCCCTCTGCCTTTCTCACCTTTAAATAATTTCAACAGGAAAATGAGGTTACCAAAGTAAACAACAGCATTTGAATCTGATTACGCATAATATTCACTGAATATATCAGCCCTACTGTATGTATTTGTTATATCTCTCTGGAGGAGTGGTAAATCAGATCAGATCTGCCCTGCTTCTGTTTGCCTGTACCTTGTATAGCTCCATTCCCATCAGCCCCTGGTTTTGCTGCTCTTCTGGGCAGAGGAGGAATGTCGGGGTTCCTTGAGAAGATGTTTCCTCTTCTTCAGGTCTCAATTCCTCAATTTTATTCATAGAGTAGACAACAGCACACTAGCACATCCCCTGCTAAGACATTTAATTTCAAGACCTGCAGAAGTAAGTCCTTTTGTTCTCTTTCTCACTTTCTGTTGTAGACACTTCTATAAAATTGGACTGAATTATGGTTTTGGGATAAAATGGTATCAGTGAACCTGAAACCTCATTTTCTATAAGGTATGTATAACCTGCCCAGTTAGATGACAATTATACTGTGTAGGTTGGAAGCTAAACCACTAATTCTCATATGCACCCATGAGGTGCACAGAATTAAACAGATCTCCTGTGGAAAGGATGTAAGCATGTAATCAAACTGACATCAAAGCTTTTCAGTGTGGAAGGAAACACTAGTTGTTGTGTAGTGGACACAATCTGCAATCCTGTAATTGTTATTTTCTATTTTAATAAATGAGAATTTCTCAAAACATTGAACATTGTTAGAGGGTTGAGTTATCCAGGAAAACAACTGTAATATTTCAGTGATTTCTTGGATTTTTTAGTTATGTTCTTGAGTCCATTGACAGGATTGCTGCTTTCTAAAGTGTCAGTTAATTCTGCACTCACTTTTGATGAACTATTGACAAAGCATGTTACCACCATGTCCTTGAATCTGTTAAGGGCAGATTGCCTAGGGGAAAAAAAAAATTAAAAAAATAAAAAAAATTGAAGGATTTAGAAAGGCCAGAGCGGAAAAGAGTTCAAATCCCATCTGTGATACCTACAAACTCCTAGACAGTCAGATACTTGATATGCAGTCTCCACATCCCAACTAGAAGGAAAAATACAGGTGCTGATCTAGAACCATAGGCATCACTAGATAACCTATCATTGAACACATGAGCCTTCAGGTGAAGACACTCATGAAAACAGCAGAGTGGGATCAGGCAGAATAAAACTAAGGTTGTTTTCTCTGTCAGCAGTAATAGAGGAAGAACTTATTCTTGCATTTGATCCAGAACTTAGTATTTCATTTAGCTTCAAGATGTGGTACCTGGTGAACTTGTACATGAGTTGCATTCACTACATCTTCCCTGAAACAATTTCCACCTTGAGCTCAGCACACAGAATTGGTTGTGCCTGTCTGTCTTTCAGAGAACTTCTGTGAATGCTGGGCTATTTGCTTACTTCAGGGAAGAACTAGTTTTCAAGCTCTGTTTTGGCTTGCAATTAATTTCCAAATGAAATGGTGGAAATTTTTCCTTGGCAAACTCTCAAAGACAGAAAAGTTTAAAAATGTGTTCTTCCACAGCTGAATGATTGTAAAGTTGTCCTGGCTGGGATACTTTCCCTGCAATAATGAATGGCAAAAATGTGAAAGTTCATTGTAAAGTTGCACTTTAAAGCAAAACGAATCAAAATGTTCAGAATGTTTAGAGTAAAAACTGTCAGAAATAAAGGAAACAGAGCAAATTATATAATCACTAGCTTCTTTAATGCAGTCACTGAGAAATGAAATGTGACTTAAATTGCAATTATTTTTCTTTCTTTTTTTTTTTCCCTTCTGATTAACTTCCTGTAAAACAAATAGAAAATGCAGAAAAATGGATGGTGTTCATGCACATATTATGGTTAAAAGCAGCTGAAGTAATGCAGCGTGTGTAAAGGCAGTCATCACTTTGTTCTTAGTTAAGAGAAAGTATTGCACCATGTTTATTCCCTTCCTTCTAAAGAACACCAGTTTGTATAAAAGTCTGTACAAGGGACTTTTCATTGGATACTTGTGGGAATAGATGCAAAAAGTTATGCATAATTACTGTGAAAATATAGTAATGGAAAGGATCCAAAGGCAAAAGAAATCAAATGCTTGACTTCAGTTTTAGAAGTGTGAAGAATCATTCAGCAAACCGATTTCTGTGAGACATAATGTGAACCCAACAAAGAAATCTGGTACTTCAGGTGCATGTTTGTCTTCTGGTAAAAGGCTTCCCCTGAAAAACAAATGTTATATTGCTAGTGGTGAGGTTGGTATCAGGCTGGTTTTATGATTTAAGTTTTGTTTCTCCTTCAGTGATGGCTTCATGTTAGAACTGAAGGTGATTGCATAAAACATTTCACAGGATAAACATACCAAGAAAAGTTAATGCTGTGATTTCAAACAGAAATCAAGAGAGCTTCTTTGAGCCTGGTAGAATGGGCAAAATGCTAAGAAAGCCAAGGGGTGTCAGTAAGAAGACACAGAATTTGCTTAGTCTTCCAAAGCTGATGCTGCTTCTTGCTGAAGTCCCTTCAGCAAAAGAAATATGTTCCTGAGGCAAGTGTGGGGCTGAAGTGCACATGTACTGGAGTATGTGGAACGATAACAGCACTGATCTGAGAAGAGCTATGTTATGTGGCTATTAATAGTTCTTAAAAGACTACTTGCATCAAGCATGCCCATAAACAGCAAGTAAATATAATTCCACAATTATATCTAAAGTTTATTTTGACAAATTACATTACGGCAATGTCTGGGAGTTTGAGAGACCTTGTGAATTATGGGCCAATGTATTTATTCAGTACAATTATTGCCTTCATAAAACAGGAAATAGGAGAGAAAAACTTAATTGTTCTGATGTTCTATAGAGGAATTGAAAGAGTCCTGCTAGAGGATAAAGATAGTGCTGAGACCTTTGTGTCTATTTAACTTCTGTAATTCTTGAAACTGGACCCTGAAGATTCTCAGAACACAATTATTCTTGGAACTTGATTCCCAGCACTGGAGAAGATGGGTCATGATGTAACAGTAAATTAGGATACAGGAAGCTGAGCTGGTATAAAAGCCTTAATTTATTGTCAAAAGAATTTCCTTAATTAAGAAAATTTTTCATATAGATTGGAAAAGTTGAAACCTTCAATATTTATACGGTGTAAACTATATGCTATCAACTTCAGCACAGGCGATTTAACTAACTACATGGAATGTATGACTTCATGAAAATTCACAAAATGCCCAAGTTCACCGATGCAGAGGATTTGGGGTACTACATATGCATCTCAGTCTTGTCATTCAGAGTCTCATAAGTACTGTTTGACCTAGACGTGGATGTTTTCACCAAACCAATCAACTTGAAGATGAAGTTCCCCTCAGCTGCTGTGCAGTCTGAAGGATGATTTGGTTTGCTTAATGAAAGGGAGGGGAGTTACATGCCAGAGTAGTCTAAAAGCATCCTTCACCAAACCAGCGTATTTTACCACAGACATTTTAGGTCAATCTGTATTCTTCCTAAAACCAGACTAATTGTACAAGCTTTATATGAGCAGCTTTGTAACATTTAATTTAATTTAACCTTTAATAAGAATTCAAAGATTTGCATTTCATCTTCTTCATAGATAATGCTAAGAAGGAACATTGTTGTTACAGTCAAGAACTTGATAATCAAAAGAGAATAATTCATGTTTATTTTTGTTTCTTTGACCTAATCTGTTTCAAATTTATCACTTTTTATGTTATGAAGCATCAGAAGCAGAAAACAAGTGGTATTAGCAACTTGGATATGGCTTAGAAATATTTTTTGCTTTTTGTGTGTTTTTTAATTACTTTTTGTTAATTTCACCAACAAACATACACATCTGTGTAGTAGAATTTGCTGAGTTCCAAGCTGGCTTCAGGGTCATTGACGTTTTCTGTAGATTACAAACACTGCCTTCATCTTTATACATGACTAAGCTATACTTAAAATCTTAGAAACAGAGTTTATACCCTTCCGAGAAACTGGACTAAGAACTTATAGGCTGAATTTGGTTCAAATATCAAAATACCACTAGGTCTCCTCACACTACAGAACTTTCTGATTTTGTCCAAACACATCCTTTTCCTTTATTTGTGGTGTACAGTCAAAGCTTTTTTTTTTTTTTTTTTTTTTTCCTAACAAGTAAGACACTCCAAGACAGTAGCAAGGAGATTTGTTTAAACCTTTTACTCCTTCTGTTTTGCAATTTAGAAGAAAAGGCAAAATTGCAGGCAACTGCAGCTGATGATATGCTGACCTCACATGGTAAAGGAAGTGTAAGCAGTTTCCTAGATATACATCTGTCCATAACAGTGCAGAGCTCCAGACACCCAGTGTATCTCAGTATAGGGCTATGCAGCAGGTACATTAGATAGTCCTACCGTGAATGTTACACTACTTGGAAGCTGAAATATAGCTCAGCTTCTCACTGTGTGGCAGTGACTGGTCCTGACACTTGCGTTGATTTCAGTTTACAAGAAATAATTTTTCACCCCATTTCCTTTACTTTCATAATTTAACTTGCTTGTCTCTGATCCTAGGCTTCCATCGTGTGGCCACTTTGAGAATATTCCCAAGTAACAGAAACAAAGACAGATTTAACTCAGCCTGGAAAGCAGCAAAGTACTGCCTGTGTACAAGATGAAGGCCACAAGTAGCTTTCAGAGGACTTAATTTTGTTTCTTGATTGCACTCAGCCATCGTTTACTTAGACACCCTGCCTTTTTGTTTGTGTCTGGTTTGTTCTTCTCTAATTATTCCCCCCTCCCATACTGAAAAATTATATTCTAATTTCAGAAGGAAAATGTGTACATTTTTCTGTAAGTAGCAGCATTGGGCTACTCCACACATTAAACTCTAAGATACAGGTTTATCTATACTGAACATTTCTGCCCACACATTCCAAACTCAGAGTTTCAAATCATACCTATGTAAATGCCTTCGCACATTAAACTCTAAGATACAAGTTTATCTATACTGAACATTCTGCCCACACATTCCAAACTGAGTTTCAAATCATACCTATGTAAATGCCTTCTGTAAGACCTTTGATATGGTCCCCCACAACATTTTGCCTCTAAATTAGAGAGACAGTTTGACAGATGGACTGTTAGATGGCTATGGAACTGGCTGGATGGGTGCATCCAAAGACTTACAGTCAATGGCTCAATGTTCAAGTGGAAACCAGTAATGAGTGGTGTTCTTCAAGGATCTGTACTGGGACCAGTAGTATTTGACATCTTCATCAGTGGCATAAATAGTGAGATTGAGTGCACTCTCTGAAAGTTTACAAACAACACCAAGCTGACTAGTGCAGTTGATGCACTAGAGGGAAGGGATGTCATCCAGAGCGAATTTGACGGGCTTGAGGACAGGGCCCAGGGGAACATCATCAAGTTTAACAAGGCCATGTGCAAGGTCCTGTCCCTGGACCAAGTCACTCCCTAATCATAATACAGGCTGAGGGATGAATGGATTGAGAGCAGCTCTGCAGAGAAGGATTTGAAGATATTGGTGGATGAAAAACTGGACATGAGCCAGCAATGTGCATTTGCAACCCGGAAGGTCAACCATGTCCTGGGCTGCACCAAAAGAAGTGTGACCAGCAGGTCCAGGGAGGTGATTCTGCCCCTCTGATGAGCCCCCACCTGTAGTACTGCACCCAGCTCTGGAATTCTCAGCACAAGAAAAACATGGACCTGTTGGAATGGGTCCAGAGGAGGCCCACAAGAATGATCAGAGGGCTGGAACACCTCTCCTCTGAAGGAAGGCTGAGAGAATTGAGGTTGTTCAGCATGGAGAAGAGAAGGCCCTGAGGAGAGTTTGTTGTGCCTTTTCAATATATATAAGGGGCCGTGATGCCCTGAATTCCTGCCTGTAAAGTTTTCCCATAGCAGGAAAGAGGGAAGACCCAGACTCCTGCCCATAATGTTTTTCTGTAGCAAGAGAGGAGGAAACATGACCCATATTTGCTGATTGTGTTGGTTGGAACAAGGTGTGCACAACACACGAGGATCACGAGCAAATAGATACTTTTATTTTGCAACTAGGCTTGTCAATAAGTGGTTAGATAGCAACAATGCTTAATGTTTACCACGCATATGAGACATAGGCCTTGCATTACTCACGGGAAGAAAGTAAAAGAGTGAGAGAGAAAGAGAGACAGAGAGAGAGAATATGACAGAGAACACTGGTCCAGGTTCCTCCAGCCAACGAGGGAGTTCTCTGCTCTGTAGAGCACTCATCCAGAAGTTTTTTCTTGAAAAAGAATATGACAGATGTCACCAATCTGGGTTCCAGCATTTGTCCAGCCAGTGTGGGAGTTCTGTGGTCTGTAGGAGCACTTGTCCAAAAGTTTTTGTTTCTTCCTCTTATTCTTCTTCTCTTTCTTTTTTCCTCCTACTTTATGGCACTTGCCTTCCCCTTTTATGTCCACCATTCTTGCGAGTGTTTGAGACATTTCCTGGAAAGGCTCAGGGGGCCTTCACCCCCTGTTTCCTTATCAAGTTTCATCTCCTGTCATTTGTTCTAGGGGGATAACAAGTTAACCATGGTGCCAGAACTATTTTTTAAGATTGTTTGCTCTTCCAATTAGTCTCCTACAGGGGCTTACAAGAAAGAAGAGACACTTTTTAACAGGGCCTGTAGTGACCAAAAAAAAAAAAAAAGGAGCAATGGTTTTAAACTGAAAGGGGGTAGATTTATATTGGATTTAAGGAAGTTTTTTGGGTTTTCTTATGATGAGAGTGGCAAGACACTGGAACAGTTTGCCCAAAGAACTATGGATGTCCCTTCATTGAAAGTGTTCAAGGCCAGGTTGGATGGGTCTTTGAACAACATGCTCTAGTGAAAGATGTTCCTGCTCATGGCAGGGGGGTTGGAACTAGATTATATTTAAGGTCCCTTCCAACCCAAACCATTCTATGATTCTATAAAACAGAATTGTAGCAAACACTCTCCAAAGCTCATGCTTCTGAGCTATTATTTTAGACTGTGAATCAAAGCAGACAAATATGGAAACATCTGATGCTATAGATTTGCAGCTGTCAGGGTAGGAACAGAGATCTCCAGGTCAAACGCAAGCCTATGCTGTGGACCAAAACTTTGTACAAAACAAAGACTCTTGTGCTGGACTAATTTTTATTCAAGTAGTAATGCGAATAGTATTTAAGAGGAAAGTACATACTTAATATACACATTGCAAAATCGCCTTGTCTTCTTTGTTGGAGCGCTTCATCGGGAAAAAATGTTGGAATTTGTCACAATTTGAAATCTAAGTCCAATCTCCAAGCAAACAGGGTGTTTATTGTGGTGTAAACATTTTACCTTACCCTTTTTCTCCATGTACAAAAAATTGTTTAAAAAGTGGAAAAATTGACATACTTTAGATAAAGATCTTTAGCTACAGACATTCTGGTTCTAGTTTTTTTGTTTGTTTGTTTGTTTTTTTCTTTTTTATTCTTGCCACGTTTAAAGCTCTTAAACCTTTTTACCAAAAGATAAGTTCTGTTAACAAAGTTTATATACTGACAAGGAGCAGATCAATGATTAATTTGTAGGAAGGCTGACTGACCAGACTAAGTTATGCTTTTGTTTACAGTCATTTGGTACATCATAGATACCTAGAGTGAATGTTAAACGAGACTTCAAGGACAGGATTCATTTCCGAAGTGTAGATTGAAACTGCATATTGTCGTCATCTACAGTTTAGTTACATAACTCTGTGGTGCATTCAGACTCTGTGAAGAGAAATGGATACTTTCTGGGTGAAAATGAACAAGACGAGGGGAATATTGTTTTGTCAGAGTATATTTCTTGTCATTGACAATAATGATAGCTGAACCTGATTTGTTTGCATATGAGTATCTGCACTGAAAAGACGTCTTTATTTCAGAATTGCTCTGCCTTTTAAGTTGCAATGACAACCATTTGATTTTTCCCAGAAACGTGATATGCATCGGTCTGAAATTGTGGTTATACAACAGCAACATTAGTACTTTCATTTCTTTCCCATGCACTCGCTATTATACTCTGACTCACAGAGAATTGTGCTCAGGTTCTTCAGTCATTTCCAGTCTAGAGTCCGCTAAATATTGTGTGAGAAAATATTCAGGAAGTAAATTAAGTCCTTCCTCTGCCTTTCTGCATTTCTTTATAAGCTTGGGCTTCTCATGTTCTAATTGTTACTTTCTAGTGAGATTTTACATTAGAGCAATATTCTGCTTCAAAGTACCTCATTCACTGATCCCTTGTTCAAGTTTGTGAGATATCCTCTCCAAGCTAGCTCTGCTTTTCTTTTTTCTTTCAAGTATTTTTCAAGTTGGTGTACTTTCTCCTTTGAGATATTTAGAAAAGATGCAGTACTTTTTACACCCTAAATATTGAATAGTCATTAGTATCCTTTCCACCCATGTGGAGATAGTCTCTCTGTTACAGCAACTCTGTTTTTAGCTATAAAGCAGCACACACTGAGCTGTTGATCTTGTGAGATTGCCTCAGCCTCTCTAATATGCATTTTGCTGTATCAGCAATGGGATACTATTTCCACAAGGCATAAATGGGTGCTTTGCAGGTAGTAAGTTCTTGAAGGAGACTTTGTATGTTTCCATGGCAGTTCAATTCGGGGAGCTGTTGGGACCTCTTCTGGTAGCCCAGTGTATGAGCATCTCTAATAGGACACACCTGGTAACAGTGCTATGCTCAGTAGTGGCAGGGTACCCCTATTGCTCTTCAAGGCATAATTGCTCAGTGACTCTCCTGTGCTTCAAACTCTGATGATCCCCTCTTACCCCACAGCCTTTGTTTTAGTGATAATGCTCGTTTAGTCCAAATCATGTACAAAGACCAACTGAAAAGGCCTTGGCAGTTTTTGTCAAACCTAGACACCCTGAATACTTCTGGCACTAGTCTCTACAAGAGGTGTGTCTGAGTATAATACTTGTATAGTAAAGTTGAAAGGGTGAGCAATGACCAAAGGCACATGACAAAAGAAAACAAATCTCCTCCAAAGATTAGGTTACAACCTTACAACAGTAATGTGCTTTGTGTTTTCATTACCAAATCCGTAAAGTCTGCCATAATATCTACAGTGCTAAACATTCCCAGAGTATTTCTGAATAGAAAAGATCCCAGGCCTGGCTGCAGACTATCTTCATCATACTGACACATCTTTCTCAGATTTAGAAGCCTTCTATACTGACATGTTGATCACAATTTATTCTTAATTTGGCTAATTTTCTGTTCAAACAGGACAGGTCAAAAACCTAGCTACATAGTCATAGGTCTGATCTAACAGGAGATGACCAACGTTAGTCTTCCACACAGCAGAAGGACTGGGTTTGGAAGAAAAACATCTCTTTAGCAAGTTCTCCTGCAGGTACTGGTAAGTCTAGGTGAGATAGGGTAAAAGTACGTATGCCTTCTGCAAATGTCATCTGCTTCTGTAGCAATATATGGTCTAAATCAGTTAAAAGTCATATCTTGGTACAATACTGTGGTGGGTTAGCTTTGGCTAACAGACAAACTCCCACTTAGTTGCTTGCTTGCTCTCCCTCCTTAGTGGAACAGGAGGAGAAAATAGGAAAAAAACACAGGAATTAGAGCTCATGGGTTAAGATAAGGACAAGAAGATTGTTTACCAGTTACCACTGTAGGCAAAACAGGCTTCACTCAGGGAAAACTAACTTTCATTTATTGCCAATTAAAATAAATAGTGAGAAACAAAAAGACAAACATTAAAACAACACCTGCCTGTCCCTAACCTTGCCTAGGCTCCATCTCACTCCTTCACTTTACACTCCTCTACCTCCTGGAGTGGTGCAGGGGAAATGGGGACTGAGGAGTTATGGCCAACACATGAAAGGTTCATCTCCACTGCTCCTTCCTCCTCATGCTTGTTCTCTGATCCAGCATGGGTCCTTCATGGCTGCAGTGAATCTTTGCTCCAAGATGGAGCTTCTCCAGCTTCTCCTCCTCTTGGAAGTGTTCCCTCTGTTTTTTCTCAGTCTTTTTGCTCCCTCTTCCTCTCTGTCCAACAAGTTCCCCCTTTTCTTAGGTATATTTTTCTGAAGGTACCACCACATCAGGTGCTAGGCTCAGCTCTGTCCCACTGTGGGTCCATTGGAGTTGTCTAGAATGGGAAACAGGACAGTCCTTGGTGTCTTCTAACAGGGGACATGGCTGCAGTCCTGGCCACACCTATCACCACACCTGGCCACTTACACCTAATGCATATAAAAATAAATTTCTGGTGCTTTGCTTTTTCTTCCTAAAACAATCAGAAGAGTGAATTAAAATTGAGCTAGAGCTCAACAGTACTTTCTTTAGGACGTCACCTCTGTACAGTCACTGTCACCACCAAAATAGTTACAGGTCAGATTATGCAGGGACATTTCTTGCTCTTTAACTTAAATACTATGCTTATCAGACCCAGTCAAAACAGGTTGCTAGTTATTTCAGAAGAAGAAACGTTGAACAGTCTTCATGTGATGTACCCAAAAGAGGCTTTGGTTTAAGTATGGGGCTATTTTCTTAAAGCTGAGATCCCAATAGATATCTACAGGTCAGTTGTTACTAGAAAAGTCACCAAACTGATAGGGTAAGATTCATCTCCAATGTTAACCATGTAAAAATTATACCCAAGTCTGACCCAGGCTTGAATTATCCAGCAGGTAATTCATTTGCTCTGCCTTATGAGATGAGATTAAACCTGTAATAGGCATCTAAGTCATGACAAGCTAATTAAACTTTATTGTCTGTGAGGGGAACCCAAACTTAAGGATGTTTGACAGATACCTAAGTAATAGCAGATCAATCTTATCCTCTTGATATAGCGATAGTTCTTTACACCATGCCATAAATGGCTCGTCCACTGATATCAGTATTGGTAGTTTCATTGGTGAGGTTACCTACTACAGATTAGGTAGCTCTATCATGTTAGCATAATGTTTATCTTCCCCTTAGTTTTTTCCAGCTATTGGAACGTTTACAATGATTCTTCAGAAATAAACTTTCGTTCAACTAAGGAACAACTGCTTAAAAGGAAGAAAAACTTTTAACCACATACACTTTTCTGATAAAATAAAATGGAAGTGCCCAAATTAATGTGACTCAGCCTAAAACAGGGAGCAGTTTAACAGAAGGATGAAAACCGTGACTCAGCCAGACAAAGTTTGAGCCCTTTTGAGTCAAGAGAGCTGGTACTGCTTACGTGATCAAGTGCACTAGTAAGGGTTGGAAAAGGAAGTAGTGCCTGGCACTGAACAAGGATGTGACTGATTTATTAGTCAGCTAATCTGGTTGCACACAGGGAGGTGAGTAGGTTGACCTGTGGGAAAAGGGCAAGTAACATTGGACTGAGTGCAGAAGAGAATTTGAAAATGTTAGGCAAGCTTGATCCATAGTGGAAGCTATTGCCTTGAGAAATCACCTCGGAATGAGAAGCATGTCTCATTGGGACTCTCCAGTATGCTAAATGGGGAATTACCTAAGCTGCACAGTTGGAAGTAGCACCGCAGAGGGCTGTATCCTCTCATCTTCTCCATCAGAAAAGTGTGTGCCTTTCTGTGGGATTGAAGGAGTGAATCATGGATGGACTGCAACAGCTGTGAAACTCTGCTAAAGGTAGGTCCTAACAGCATTCTTTTTTTAAACTTCAGGCAAGGTTCATTTCTTTCTCTCAAATTCTTCCCAGATGCAGAAACCCTCACCTGCTCCTCTGTCAAGGAAGTCAGGGCTGTGCAAGAGCAGCTCTTCTCTGACTGACACATTTTAACCCAGCTTCTCCTACACTTCCTTTGTTTTGTACCCAGTAAACCTCAAGTAAAAAACTTACAGTTTAGTAAGAAAAATCAAGTACCTTTCACTAGGAAACTGCAAAAAACCTCCTGAACTCTCAAATTATTTTCAAAGTTGTAGATTTCAGAAGGCTCTTTTTATAAAAGTTTCTAAAATTTAGAATAAATATAATTTGTTAAATATCTAAGGTTTTAAAATTTTATAAAAATTTTTACTGATTATTTTTTTCACTGATAACAAACCATAGTGCCTGTATAAAAATCAGCCTTTTGGGTGAGAATAAGGTTGCTTCAAAGAGCACATGTAATGGTTGCTCAAAGCTGAGTTGTGGCAATGCTTCAGAAGTATCATGATGAATGGACACAGCTCACTGTCTTTCAGTGTGATTTCTTACTCAGTGTATTCTCACTAATAGGAGACTGAGACACCACAAGAACACAATGGAAGAATTTGTGTTGTTGAGCTCCAGATTAGTAATAAGGAGACAGAAGTCTGAACAATTATCAATGTTGACCAACACTTAAGAGTACTGAGCAGAGTACATAGAAGTGTATCTTTCTCTAATGTAGAATGAAATTTTGAAAATCTCTCTTGATGAAGTGGCCAATGACAATGATTTTGTTAGATAGTTCAATTGTAAAGAGGTTCACAAGTTTTGGAACTTATCATTTATTTACTTGTGCTTGGCAAATGGGTAGACATTTTCTCTCTGCCTGACTCTAGTGAATTTTATATTGTCAGACTGTTTATAAAAGAGTCAATTTTCTTTCAACTGGGTGGTAAATGCTGCTCTTCACTATTGTGATCTTGGGCAACTAGAGTTTGGTAGGGGAGGAGTGTCAAGAGGGTGAGAAAGTTCTTCCAAACGTTATGATATAGCAGGTGGATAAACAATTTTCCCCTCCAGATTTGGCTGTGTAAAGGACATGCATATGCTTGTCTTCACTGAGCAAATCATCTGCACATATATGTTGTCTTTCTTGGCTAGGCAAAGAGTGCTCCATGGTAGCACTAGGAGACTCCTTATCAAACACAGATTTGTGAGTTGAAATAATCAGATGGAGGATACAGAAGACAGCACTTTAAAAAATCTTCAGTAATCTAGATAGGAAGCAGTCTTTTAATAATGATTTGTGAATCATTAGAAGATTTTCCAGAGCCAGTCCTAGCTCTTAGTGATGGAAGAATGAAAGTTAAGACTTGAAGTTTAAAGATAAGGACAGGGATTGTTTTTGAGCACGTGAAATATTTTCTGCATACCAACTGGGGCAGAAAAGAGAATTAAACATTCTGAAGTACATTCTTAAATAAATTTTGTAGAGGAAACATGGAGAGAAAGTAACAGTGCTCCATAAAGGAATGGAAATTAAAAAAAAATATTTTTATTCATTGTTTTTTTCAATCTATCAATTTTTAAAGGTTTTATCCAAACAGGGTGAGCAGGGATTAAATTTGTAACAATTTTAGGGGTCTGAAATTCAATTGTAATGAGCAGAGATCTAATCAATGCAGTTACAGTTTGATTAATCAGATTTATTGTATGGATTTACCTGAAGGTGACCTGAGTCTTTTTCTCCCCACCTAACACCTTTTCTCTCTCTGTAATGAACTCATTACTTTAGCTAGAAGTCTGTTAGCTGTAATAGAAACCTGGTCAACTAGCTCCTTGTAGATGCCAGTTTCCAGGTGTCTGAATCCTAGTCCTAAACTGTAAAAAAGCAAACTGAGGATTAATCCCATCCCCAGACTTTTGACTGAGAAAAAACTGAGCATGTACCTTAAGGTCTTTCCCACCTGCCTTCTCCCAGCAGGGTCTGTTCCTTTATTTCTTCTCTGTCCATACGCTACACACTGTGGGTAGCTGCTAAAGTCCTGCAGGAATTTACTACTGTCTAGGGGGAAGATACTCTAGACTGATCCACTGTGTTAGTAGCTCAGTTTCATCCTGTTAACTGGGAATGCCAAGTGATAAACAGAATTAAAGAAGAAGATGAGGTCTCTGTATCCTTGAGATATACAATGGTATACACAGATCTTAGTAGTTCCAATACAGAAATGAGCACATCACATATCTGTGACCATGCAGAATTGCTGTTTGAGGCACAACAGCTATCAAATGAGCCTAAATAAAGGCTAACATGATGTGCATTTTTAGTCTCTTATTTGATTCCACAAGTTTGCAGCTGATAAAGAATATATATAAAGTATTCTGTTGTCAGTGCTTGAATATCTGAACAGGAATATTTGCATAAATTAGTAATCAGATGCCAATATATATGCTCTTAAGTGTCTAGGAATTTTCTCTGTGTTGGACTATGCTTCACCAGTTCCCTTGAAAGAAGGGTAGTGGTTATGAAATTCAGCACACTTTCTTTCTAGGAATATTCAGAATGCATATCTATTGTTTTTAGGCTAAAAGATAAGTCATTATTTCAAGCCGTAGTCTCTTAGGCTGCTTGTCATCACAATTACTGTGATTCATCACTGATCTCACCATCATCCCAGAGGAAATTGTATGTGTAATGAGACATCAGCTCCTGATCTGTATTTTTTTATGTAGTTCACAAAGTTTAAAATGGAAATTTCAGAATAGTAACAATTCCTAGCTATTATTTCAGCCATTTGTGGTGTGATTTGGAAAACTTATATATTCTCATCATGCCTCAGTTCCTCATTCAGAAAAGATTAGGGCTCTGTTTTTGCCCATCTTTTCCTCTCCTTTCTCTCTCCTGTTAAATAGTGAGTACCCTACAGTAGGTGTTAAATGGACTTGATTTAGTCTAATGGATTTGTAATCACAATACTATCAGCACTACCTTTTTGAATTCAAACATTTCAATGACTCCTCCTGATTAGCTGAGAACAAACCTCTCCATATGATATCACACCCCTTTAAAGGGCCATTCCCACCCCTGTTGCAAAGTCAGTGTACCTTACAGTGTACCCCAAACCTGCTGTCATAAACCCCTGCATGTAGGATTTGACTGTAATTGATATTAACCTCTAAAGATGTAGACAAGCAGAGAAACTAGAACAGAGGTATTGAAGTTTACTTTCACTGTCAACAGATGACTCTTCTGTAGCTGATAATTTTTGGAAAGTACAGAGTCATCTTCTCCAAGAAATTACTTTCTCTGGCAAGCCTTGTATTGATATATGTGCATATGCATCCATGTAGTCTGAAAGTGTTATAAATGTAACACACAGCAAAAGAAACTTTACATTTTGAGAGTGCAGGTGCAGAGTAGAAGGCCACATGGACAGGTGCTGTCCCTATTAAATGAAACAGAAACATGAGATCAGTGTCAAAACAAGATTAAGAGACCCAAATGATGGCAATTAGTCATTGAAGTAGAAAATTATGATGTCAAAACTCCCTTCTGCTAACAAGCACGTATCACTTTCAGAACATTTGATTTACCTCATTGATATCCTTCAAGCCTGCCTCACTATCCCTTTGCAGCGAAACATTTCATTTTCAACAGACCAAATCTCTTCATTTTCACATCAGTGCAAAACAAAAGATGAGATTTTCCCCTCTTCCTCTCTTGATGTAAACAAAAGTGGAGCTAAAGAACACCCCAAATGCCCCCAGCACATGATTGCAAACACTAGTTGTCTTAAAACAACAAACTAGAATTCAAGGGAATGTGAGAAGGGAAAACCCATGTCCTTTAGTCACACTCATGGGGCTTCGCTGGAACTAACTCAACACAGCTTCAGATGACTACAAAAGAAGTGGCTGCTAAGTGGTGAGCTTTGCTTAGAGTATGGGCTCAGCAGTCATTTCAGACAAATAAACTCTGTGTGAAGTACTGCACAGTGCACTGGTTTTATGGATATTTTTAATTATACGACACACCATTTTAATCAGCCCAAATCCATATGTTGTTCCAACGCAGCACTTCGATGAACTGGAACCACTATTCGGTTCAGTGTAAAAGTCTACTAAGGATGGAAAAAGTGTTGAACTCCTACCATTCTTGTCTTTCTGAATAACTTAACACTGTGTGAAAATAATAAAAAAAGAGAAATCACTGAGGTGTAACATTCTTCCTTTTCACCTTTTATTGTTTCAAATCACAAGAAAACTCCAGAAAACATACCACCAGGTAATTAATGTCTTCTCTGAAGTCAGCAATGGTAGTATTTTATTGACGTAAGAAAACTGGATGAAACATGCTGCAATTACTAATGTGCTACCATCAATTCAGTATACATAGCACATTTAAAACAGATAAAATTTACATGTTTTGCTAATAAGCAGAAGACATGATGGGAAAATAAGTTTTCTACATTTTAAAAATGAAATACTGGGTCTGTGGTCAGGTTTGCTACAATTGCATTTGAGGTTCTAAGTCACACTCTTCTCACTTAAATACAACTTACTTGCAAATATAGTTTAAGTTCTCAAGAGTCATTTACTTCCCTTCATCTAGTCCATTGTTAGAAAAGTACAGGGTTTTTGTACACAGCCACCTTAGGTTCATGTTTAATAAACTTCAAAACAGAAGTAAAGGTTGTTGGTTTGACCTTATGTTGTATAATTGCATTATCTAGTGCTAACAATAAAGTAACACATGGACCTAAATACATTATTTTCTAGTCTAAAACCAAGATTAACTTACTTGAATCTATGTATTAGGGAAATCTGGATATAAAGCAGTCACAGTAATCACAGCAAAAAATACATTATTAAAAGAAAGAGGCATATGGTGTGTACCCAAGATTGAAAGCAGCAGGTTTTAGGGTTTTAATAGTTAGAGGCTGAAACCATTAGGCTTTGCCATTGGGCTTTTGTATGACATGTCTTTGGTTGTTGGGAGTTTTTTTGTGTTTGGGGTTTTTTGTTTGTTTGTTTGTTTTTTTAACATGTATTTTAACATACATACTGAAAGAATAAAAATATTTTTGTACTTAACTGCAACAACCTTTGCCTGGGACAAGTCTCTATCACTTCACCTAACAATCCATCAAAGCAAGGGAGGGACGTGGGATCCATTCTTTGTCAGCATTTCTCTGTTGTGTGCCCAGTGGCTAAAGATGGAGAAAAACAAAAGAGAAGAGCCAGTTTCTATGCTCTGGAGGGGAGTGCACCAGTTAGTAAATGAAAGTAAATGTATTCCTTGATCTCTTCAGCCCTTTATAGCAGTGCTTGTGGAATGAGACTTTCAATTATTATCCAATAGCTTATGCAAATTTGGGCATATTTTAAAAGGTAGTATATAATACATTCTTGACACCTTAGGATAATTTTTGCACAAAACCTGGGGTCAAATTCTCATTGAATATACTTTTTAACACAAAATAAGAGTCATATATGTTCCAAATCACATTCCTAGAAACAACTGAACAATTTTACCCATTATTCTCTCTCCAAATTCAGCTTAAGGTGGAAAGCTGGAAAGCTGAAATGCAAAATATCAACTTGTATGAATAAAGTGATAAGTTGATTTCAAACCCACTTATTATCAAGACAGTTAAAACCCCCATAATACCACTCACAACATACCAGTATGGCTTGCAATTGCATATGTGACAACTGCAAACTAACCCCATTTACAAAGTAAACAAGGTAAAAGTAAAACAATTTCAGAGGCTAGGCTGGGCAAAGCTTCAGATATGGAGAGTAAAACAGACAATGAATGTAAGATTTATTTGTTCTTTTTCCTCCATTAGTTCTGGGACTTTTGGTTATCTGTCTAGTTTGTCAGTTTCATTTTAATTTGGTGTGCAGTAAAAGATGCTTATAAGCCACCAAAAAACCCAGATTTAATTACATAGCCACCACTTGCACTGCATTACTTAATTTCTCCTATGAACTGTATTTTTCTTAAAAAATAAGAGCTCATTGCAATATGTAAAATGTTTTGAAATCTTTCTCTTCTGTAAGAAAAGAGAGAAAAAATGGTAACAGCTCTGACCACTGAGTTAGTCATCCAGACGTGTGCCACTTTCAAGGTATTTCAAAGAACTTGGCTAAGGTTCCAGTTAGTGTTTGCATATTCAGAGGTGTGCTTTGATCCCACAGTGGGAAGTGGCAGTGGAAATGGGCTTTTCTGGGGGGGTGTGACTATGAAAAGGGAAGTCTCTTGATTAAATTTCTCATTACATTCTTAAATCAAGACATTCTCCAGTGCTGACTTCTCCTGCTTCTCAGCACAAATGATGCATAGATATCTGGGATTTAACATACATTTAGAAGGTAAGTTTTGAAAACAGAATGTAAATGGTACCGCTGTTTTGACTCTTCAGCTACCCAGACCTTTAACCTATATTGTTTATTTCATTATTCCTGTATCAGTTTCCACATTGTCTGCTATCAAATATGGGGGCATTAAAAAATAGGAATTGACAGCCTCAAATGAAGCATAAGTTTTAGGTAGTCTTAATCAGAAAAGCAGTCCTAGTGATTCCCCTTAGCTAAGATTACATTAGAGCCACAAATAAAAAACTTTATTTTTTAATGATTGAATTTATTCTCTAAATTAGGCACAATATATTCTTCAAGAACACTTGAAATTATCTTTCTGGAGAATTTCACTCTTTTTTCCAAAGAAAATATTAAAAAAATATGTTTTTTAAAATACTAACTTTTGTATTTAAGAGGATATAATATTCAGCCCCACAAAATTTTCAAAAATGTCTTTATTCAGAAAAATGAACAGTGAACTGTTTTACACTTCAGAAACTCTCAGGTCTCCTGATTTTTAAAAATTAAACGGTTCATTTTCCCCACACTCAAAGTAACTGCTCTAAGTTTTGCAAAGATTGTTTTTGTTACTTTCATTTTCTTGCCCTGACTCTCTACTTCCCAGATTCACCAGGTGGGTTTTGTACAAGCCCTTAGGATCTCTGCAGCTGCAGCGGTGTATGGGCTGGCAGCTCCGCTTATGTCATCTGCAGCAACCCACCATTGTAAACCAGACATTGCTGGGCAGCAACCAACAGGCACTGGCTGTAGTGGAAGCTCAGCAATGAGAGCAAGGGCATAAACATAAACAACATAAAATAAAAAAAAAAAAGGTAAAATATAAGTGTAGTATTGTTTTTAAATATTAAGAATAATTTCCTACTAAAAAAAAGTATTTGGCAGTACACTGTTTGGAAAGCAAGAATTTTTTTTGTTTGCTTTAAGGTTAGTTTTTAGATTACTGAGAAAATTTCTATCCCATTAGATTAACTGCACTGTCTGTAAGTATATGTGTGAGCCGGCACAGGCAGAATGCAGGAAGAACCACAAAACCATGGCTGAAATGCAAAGAGTACATTGAATTTTGTTACCTCACCAACCCGGGGATGCCTGAAGCAGCACCGGGGCAGGGGCACACAAGCGGGGACACGGGCACCGTGGAGCTTGGTTCATGCAAGAGGAGCACCGACCCTGCTGGATTTGTCTGTATGTCAGGGATTCACGCAGGAGCAGTTTACCACTGTGCTTTGATCTTTCCCACAGCAGGGCAGGAATCTCTAGCATGTTCGATAGGGTGCCTCTGAGTCTATCACAGGCCTGTGTTGTCTGAACACTGATGTTCTACTTCTCTAACACACTAGGATAGACAACAACTAGAATTATGTATATATTTTTCTACACCCCAGCTGCAAGTCACTTTAGCATGTTTGCAATCCCCCTCGCTAATCTTCTGTTGTTTTTCTACAGTAAGTTTGGCTTAAGTGTTCATTTCTCCAGAGACAAAAGGACCAGAGAGCCTTTTTTAAAAAAAATTGTCACACAGTGAATTTTATTTTGCACCTTATAGACTGAATTTCAGCACCATATGCTAACTTAAATCTCTCTGTAACACAAGACTAGAAACACACAGTCTTGTCTGTGTCTGTCTGAGAAGAAATGTTCTATGTTTCTGCTTGTCTATACTGGTATAAATGGAATTATGTGCTCTTTGACAAGTCATGAATCAAAAGCCTTTTATGTATGGACAGCTTTTTGCTCCCTCCTGGTCACCTTGGGTCTCCTTATGTTGCAGTGCTTTCACTTTATTGTTTTCAGTGGACCAATTCATTGCATATAAACATAAGAAATATCCTATGAGGTCAGTGATCCGTCTGCTGTACTGTCTGCAGTCACGGCAAAAGGAAGTGCTGCTCAGACACAATCCACAGCTCTGGCTACATCCAGCAACCCAGTCTCCAGGTATTCCCTCAGCATCTACAGTTGCAGAATTAGGGGTGTTAGAGGGTGCATTTATCTCTAAAATATTTTAGCAGATTTTAATAAACTTGCTTTCCACAAATTTGGTTGCTGACATTGTTTATCATCACAGATGCAGGAGTTCATTGCACACCTAAAGGAGAACAGCCTCTCAATGCTGTACAAAAGGTACTCCTAGGAGCCAGTCACCTCTTGGAAACAGCAATGATCTCTCCTGAAATGTCTTACTTTGACCTAAGGAGGATGGTTTTTTCCTGAGTTTATTCAGAGTTACTTAAAAATCTTCCTTCTCTGCCCCTGCTCTCTCCAACTGAATGCATTTATATTACCTCAGAGATTATTTCCATTTATCTTTCTAACATCAAAAGTTGTTGCTACTTTAAGATTTATTTTGTTCCTTTTCCTGTTTCGGGTCCACTTTTGACTTGTGTTTTCCACAAAGGTCATGTTAAAGTTAGCCACAAATATTTAAACTTGCTTAGTGTTTTCCACCCTCATTTTTTCTTTTCTCCTAGTTTAAATAAAGTACATACATGTTCCTAGAACTATTTTTGATTGCTGCATCTCACAGGAATGGATGAGCCATTTACTGCCACTACATGTTAAAATATAAACCCTTGAAAGCTCCTTGTTTTCATTTTATATTTTCCCTGACTTTTTCTCTTGCCACACACTGTACCTTTCCAGGGACATCATTAATGACACAGCTCACCTGTTCCTGCTCCAGGCAATTAGAATTGGCTTCTTTCCTCGGCACACCAAGCAGGAGAATTTACTCACTTTTTTTGTTGGCCGCTTGCATGGTGTGGCATGCATACTACAGCTGCTGCTGCTGCTATAGCTGAGATCAGTACCAGAAAGAACCAGGTGGGGGAATCTCTGCCTTAAAGCATTTTGTTATGATTTTTCATAGCACTTCATAAACAATGACAGCATTCATTAAATGACCTCTTGTTCACTGCATTGTGCTGGAATAGCGTTATAATTGAACACATATGTATACGTATTTGTATCAGTGTACATGTATGTGTATATATTTTTTTCTAGGTAAGCTCATTGCAGATTTTTTGGATGTGCTGAACATTCACACATTTTCCTCTATGTGACCAGTATCACTTGTTAGTCCATGTATTGTGAGCATTTTGATTTGTCTCAAGGGGTTCTTTTGCTGATCCCTGCATAACATATACAGAACATATCTGAGGATTTAGTATTGAAAACAGTCAGAGCCAAGATAAATCAATTAGTTTGTGAGTGAAAGACCCTGAACACAGAGGTGTATTAATTCTGTGGAGAACTCAGAAGGTCTCAGAAGTTTTTTTACATTAAAGCAACCTTTAAATTAATACTCTGCCATTAGAGAAACAGCAATTATGTCTTTCTAAAACCAGCTTTGATCAGTGAGGAATCTGTTTGCTCACTGTATCCCAAATTTAGCAAACACCTTATTTACTCTTCCTGATACTTGCTTTTGCAAACACAGGATTCATCTCTCCTCAGATAGTTATGTCTCATATCTTCCTAAAGTAGATACCTAAACCAAGTAACAGGAATCACAATCTAGAAGTGTGTCTTGGTTTTTGCTAAGATAGGGTTAATTTTCTTCTTAGTAGCTAGAATGCACTGTGTTTTGGTTTCAGTGAGGATTGTTGTGAGAAGAAATGTTGATAACTACAAGGACACTGTGCTTGGGCAGTTTCCAAGAACAGAGGACTGGAAGGGGGAAGTGGAGAAGAAAAGTGTAGTAGTTAGTAAAACCCAGAATTGACAGTTGGATGTGCCCATAAGATATTCCATATCATATTACCTCATGTTTAATATATTAACCAGGGCTGACCAGAAAGGGAGGGGAAGGGAATCCAGGGGTGGGGATGGGGCTGTGAGTGGTTGTGTCTTGTTTGACTGCCAACTAATTTAAACTATCACAAAGTGACAGTTGCTGTACTGCCATTGGAGGCTAGGTAACTCATACAGATGCAGCTGCTGGTTTTGTATCTAACCAAAGCTATGTCAGGTGGCTCCTACCCAAACTGTCTGCTTTCAGTATCAGTTGCATCATTTCTGTGGTCTTACCTTTCAATATAAGCAGTACTACAACTCAAAATCAGCTTAGTATGGCACTCATACCCTCTTTGGCCCTGTCACCTAGTTAAAGAGTGGGCTTAAATACAAGCATCCTGGCGTCGATCAACAAGACCCATTAAACATATGTTGTTTCATATTTACTTCTTATACTTTGGATAACACTTAAGCAGTTAAGTGACTGTTTCATATTATTTCACAGATGCAAAATGAAAACATCATATTCTAACTGTTTTTTCAACCAAACTTGGAACTAAAGAGTCTCAGTTTCTGCAGACCTGTGG
Organism: Antrostomus carolinensis; assembly: GCF_000700745.2. Taxonomy (NCBI): domain Eukaryota; kingdom Metazoa; phylum Chordata; class Aves; order Caprimulgiformes; family Caprimulgidae; genus Antrostomus; species Antrostomus carolinensis. The sequence goes on from NW_010294657.1 coordinate 81,099, forward strand.
CCCAAAGCGTTTGTTATGGCACGTGTTGCAGTCATTCCTGTCATGCTGCTATTAAGTTTTTTCCAGTGTAAGACACTCTTTTCCACTAGACTGGCAAGTGGACAACCAGATGTAGCAGGTAAGTAAAGTATTAAATAACAGCTCATCCTATGCTAGTCATCCCAGATGTCTAATCTGAATTTGTTGCAAGGTGCTTTCTACAACCCATAAAGAGAAATAGAGACCTGCGCTGGAAGAGGTGTCCAAGGCAGGTAAAAGTGGATCACCTAACATTTTGAGAGCTGCAGATAAGTAAACATGTATCTCACTGCTGAAGTCAGTCGTATGCAACAGATCTCAGAAACCACTTGCTCCATGTAAGATCAGAGCTCCTGGGAGAGCTACTGAGTGTGCAAGCCTTGCTGAGAACCAAATCCTTTGTGTACACAGTGGTGAGCCCTCTCTTCCTCTGTGTAATTGCAGGTGCACTTGGGCTACATAACATTCTGTGGATCACCAAGCATGAGTCGAGAGTCATTCTGTCCTGGAAAAATAACTTGACCAAAGAAGAAACTGAGAAGTACACTGTGAAGTATATTTTGAGTTATAAATTCTTCAATACCACTCATGAAAGGAAAGTAAGTTGTTCAATGGTTACACATAGTTTAAAGTGAAATAATCTATTACTTCACTCAGTAGATGAATTTGTGTAATTTCCCTTTCAATATTTAATACTGTTGACCTTCATGCATTTACTTCTTCCTCCTCTTAGGAAAGACTGCAGGAGAAGAAAAAGATAATACGTCTTGAGTTACATACTGGTTTTAATGCTAAAGTTAAAACACAACTTTTTGCAAAAGAAACAGAAGATGTAATTAAGGAGAGTGGTTGGACAGAATTTACTTACAAGGCACCTCCAGGTCAGCTATTTCCTACATGTTGTGAACACACCCAAGTGTTCATGATAATATTCTGTCTTGGGGATAATATAATTTCTAAAAGGTCACTATTATCTTATGCTACTTTTTTGGTATGGATTTGTTAAGAAGATGACACATAACACCTTGGAATATTGTGGAATTATTTCCTTTATTAGTCACGTTCAGATTCAGAAAACTCCAGCTCGGTTGAGCAAGATATCAAAATGACTCAACCACTCTCTCCATTTTTCTCAGCAACTCATATGTCTTGAAGATTTCCTTCAGTATCACCTGGTTTCAGGAAATCTTAAAAGAGCAGAGCTTTTCAGTTACTACTCTGGACATTAGTGGGTTACTAAGGCTTTTGGTGGTAATAACAGATGTGCTTCTCAGTTGGTATTGTCCAAAATGCCGAAAGACCCATTTATTCTCACCTACAACTTATTCACCCTTCTAGAAATAAGGCTACAGAATGAGTTTGTGAAGGCAACCATCAGGTTGTTATTACAAAATCCATGTAAAATAAACATCACTGTTTCTTTTTTCCCTTTCTTTGTTGCAGTATATATTCAGAATCTTTCATGCATCATATATAATATTTCTTATTTCAATTGCACCTGGCATAGTAGAGCAGAAGCTCCTGAAGATATGCAGATATTTTTTTCATACAGGTAAGGATATTGAGCAAAATAAGTACAAAACCATGTTTTTGTACATAAGTCCTTGATTTACAAGACTCATATTTCCTCCTCACAGACACGTAGGAAAAGATTTTGAATGCCAGCAATATATAAAAAATGCAAGGAAGAAAAATATTGGATGCCATATGAAAGAAATATATTTCCAACCATCAAGAAAAATCAATTTGAACATAACTGTAAGACATCTGAGAAATAATTCAAGTGGACTGTCTTATTACAAAACTTTTATACCTCAGACAATAGGTAAGTATTGTCTATTATTACCTGCTATGAAAATTTATTGGTTATTTCATAGGTCTGGAAAGCCAAGAAAGGAAAGAGGGAAGTGTGACAAAGTCAGAATATTAATTCTAACTTTTTATGCATTCATCTCCCTGGGTGTTTTACAAAAGATTAAACAAAATTTATTATGGCTCAAAGGGTTTTTTTTTTTTCTCTGATGTAATATCACTCTTTATCGATAATTGGCCTTTAAAAAAACTGATAGGCTAATGTGAGAAAATGCAATTTGAAAAGCATTGTACCCTTCTTTTCTCCAGTTTTTCTCTTTCTTACCCTTTTCTTTTTCTTTTATAATGCTGAAGAAAATGTGATAAATAAAAGAAACATAAATAGACACAAGTCTCATTCATAACTGAATTTAAGAATAAGAATTTTCTCAAACATTAGTAACATTTCTATTTATTTATTACATCATTTTTCAGTTAAAAATACTTTGACAGTTTTTTTATTATTGACAGTTTTGAATGATCATATAAAATTGTTTTTCCTTACTTCTCTGGGAAATCTGAATTAATCTCATGGGTAAGACATTCACCTGAGTTTTAGCACAGACTGCAGATTCAAATACCTTTTAAATTATGAACATATTGATCATATTCCAGACCTGTAACCTAAGAATCAGTCATAACTCAAGGGATAGTGAAAACTCATTCAAAACTATCATTTTTTTTTTCCTGAGTTAGATCGCATTTATTCTGTTCTAATGCATTAGAATTATTGGCTTTACTTAAAGATTTATACTGCAATCAAAGCCAGCTGTAAGCAAGATGTTATGTTTTAGCAAAATAAAACTTTTTCAAGAAAATCAGGTTTTCCTGAAAAGACAAAAAAAAAGGGGAGGGGGGGAAAAAGGGTGGGAGGGGG
>NW_010294657.1:83915-91389 GCF_000700745.2 Antrostomus carolinensis
TCTGATCCCATCTGCAGACTCCAGAGCAGAGAGTGGCCATAACATATCCAGTTTTAGGATCAAATGCTTCAGGTGAAGCCTGAACTACTGTAATTTGACTGATGACCTCCTGAGAGCTTGCCCAGCCCCATCTTGGCAGTTTCACACTTCCTCCCACCCCTCCACTACTCCTCAGGCATCCTTCCCAGCCCCAGGCCTCCCCGAGTACGCAGGGCTGAGGTGGGTTGCTGTGAGTGGGGGAATAAGTAGGAGGGAGCAGGTTGTCTCTGCCCTGCTTCTCTCTCCACTCACTTGATCTCCTTCTTCCTCTTGAGACCAGCCACCGCCTTCTCTCTGCAGAGGCCAGACCACCAGCATTTCCTCCCTGTCCTTCTTCCCTTCCTGTCTCAGCCATCTTTAGCCGTCACCAGGGTACACTCCAGTCACATCTGGCTCAGCCAACAGCTTCCCCTCCTGTCTCAGCACCAGGCACAAACCCTGTTAGCTCACTTTGCCTTTAAAACCCATTGCCAGGCTTTGGCATGGCACAGCAAAGCCTGAGTTTGCAGGGGACACCATTGTTCACACTGTAAGTAGTGGAATTACTCTTGCAAGGCTCCAAAGTTACAAACCAGGGCTGTCTTCTCCCTCCTGAGAAGGTGATTCTACCCTTCAGGTCACACACATCAAAAAGGCTTGTTAATATCTGGGCTCTGCTTCTTCAACAGGAAAGCTTCCAGCTGGGCTTTAGCCAGCCTAACCCTTGCACAGTCCTGGAGGTCCTGGAGGCCCACTGTCCTCCTGCAAGTTACCAACCCCTGCAACCTCATCTTCTCTCTAGCAACATGACACGTGGTCTGAGAAAACAGGACTTATGCATGTCTTGTGCTGCACGCAGCCCAAAAATTACTCAGTCCTGGCTGTCTATGTGTGGGGGCTGAAGAAATTTCCAGATGATAGGTGACAAAAGGACAAAAAAAATGTTTCCAACTCTTGGTATACTCAGAGAAGGGACAGGTGCTCTGGGAATAGTATTTCAAAGATGAAAAACATGTCTTTCCCACCACATATAGACCAAAGGAAAAAAAACCCAAAACTGTCACTTACTCTCTTCATCTTTCATGGCCCATGGGGTGCCTTTAGCCTCAAAGGTGAGTGTTGGTCACTGCCAACAGCTTTGCAGACAGGCAGAAGCAAACAGTTTTATAAGCCAAATATAATCCTGGGAGAAATGTTTTTTCTAACTTTATGGGACTACTCCAAGAGAGGAGAGTTCTCAAGAAAGGGAAGGAAAAAGAAAAGCTGAGAAAGAAACCCAAGCATGAAATACAAGCCCGTGGAGAGAGACAGTGTCATGCAGTCACAGCTGCTAGAGCAAGCACAAGATCTTCATGGACCAGTGATGCTGCCACTCTCTCTCTCTCTCTCTCTCCTTTCTCCTCAGCACTACATTGCAGCTAAATCAGCCACAGACTTCGCTGACCCTGTCCAGAGAGTCTTGCCATACCCTTTTGTCTCTGCTGGGAGGGCTTTTTTGGAAAACTCTAGCTGTGGTTCCTCCCTTCAGAGAAATGCAACAGCACTTGGAGAAGGCTCAGTCTGCTTGAGTACTCCAGCACACACCTAGGATCAGTGCCCTAACACTCACTATGCTAGAAAGCAATTGTAGACTCACTTATCTAAACCAAATGCTAAAATCCTGGGAATTCAAATGTCCCTTGCTTCCAATGCTGTACCTCGTCCCTCCCTAAAAAAACCCCATTGCCATTGCACTTCTTGCACTTTGTATCTGGAGCACAATGGCAGGAGGAGGATTTTTTGTTTGTTTGTTTACATCTCTTAAGCATATCTTGCTTCCTCCATAGCAAGTGCTCACTTGCTCATTTACAGGAGAGAGAAAGATTTCTTAAACACCTGCAGCAAAATTCATATATTGAATAAGACCTGTCAGGAGCTGATACCCCTTCAGTAATCCCTCAATGAGAGATGAAATTCAGTTTTTTTCCAAAGTTGTACTAACAGGCTTGTGAGCAGTCTTGGGGTATCCCACAAGACATGGGCATCCTACATGACAGGGAGCATGTAGCAGACACGAGGTCTCCTTGACATCCATCCAGACTCTGGAGAGTGAACTCAAATAATCTGCTCCTTCTGCCCACCCTTGTTACCTGCCCTGGAAAGATACACAAAAGAAAACAAAACCCTTCCTCTCTATATTTTGAAACAGAAATGGATGTCATTTAGCGAGCAACACTTTTAAAGAAAAAGTGTCACTTACTGAATTCCTTCTTTGGGTGTGACAAACTCCAAAATAGGCAGCTGTGTATTTTAAGCACTAACGCACATTTGTTTTGCATCAGCAAAACACTATGAGAAAGAGCATGAGGTACAGAAAGTCTCTCTGTGCTCTTTTTTTCAGAGAAACTGAACCCGCCGATCAACGTCTCAGTTTCCCTTGAAAACAGAAGTGTTAAAATCCACTGGAAATCCCCGCCTACTATTGGTTCTGCAAGTAAAAAATGCTTTTTGTATCAAGTGAAAATAACAGATCGTAAGGTAATCAGGTTTTCAGTAATACAGTTATAGTTTAACTCATAAAAACTAGACATCCCTTTAATTTAGTTTAATTAAATCTCAAAAAAACTTTAAAGAAATCCCAAGGACTTTAATGAATAATGTAACTTTTCTTGTCTTTCTGGTCAAAAATTAGAAACCAGCACATTTTTTTTAAGTCTTTCGGAGTCACGCTTGCATTGAGGTGGATTGGTTGTTTTTTTCTTTTCATCTTGAATTTGAATTGTACATTAGCATCACATAGATTATTGACATTTTTATTATTGAAAAACATGTATTGATGAAAATAAAAGTTTAGCAGCTACTTTGGTAATATTGTTTTAAGAAAAAAATATGTTATTTTTGTTATTTTTACATACAGAATCACAGAATGGTAGGGGTTGGAAGGGAACTCAGGAGATCATTTAGTCCAACCCCCATGCCAAAACAGGTTCCCTACAGCAGGTTGCACAGGAAAGTGTCCAGGCAGGTTTTGAACATCTCCAGAGAAGGAGACTCCACAGCCTCTCTGGGCAGCCTATTCCAGTGCTCCATCACTCTTACAGTTAATAAGTTTTTCCTTAAGTTTGTCTGGAACTTCTGGTGTTCCAGTTTTTGCCCATTGCCCCTTGTCCTGTCATTGGGTACTACTGAAAAGAGCCCGGCCCCATTCATTTGGCCCTCACATTTCAGATATTTATAGACATTGATAAGGTCCCCTCTCAGTCTTCTCTTCTCCAGACTGAAGAGTCCCAGCTCTCTCAGCCTTTCCTCATAGGGGAGATGCTCCAGGCCCCTAATCTTTGTGGTCCTCCGCTGGGATCTCTCTAGAAGATCCCTGTCCTTCTTGAACTGGGAAGCCCAGAACATCATTAAAAGAATCAATCCTGTTTTTTTCATACATTAAATGTATTTAAAAATCTTTCTTAGTGTATCAATAGCTTCTCTCAGTCTTACCAGTAAGAAATAGAATAGTGTTATTGTTTAGGTTAGGCCATATGGTGACTAAATGCCACCTGGCATTACCTGGAAATAGGAGCTTTAAATTACCTGGAAATAAGAGCTGAAAAGTTTTCATGCAGATTCTTAATTGAACTCCCAAAGAGCAGAAAGCCAAGGACTTAATTCAGAATATGATAGGTGTAAAATTCAGATGTGTATTGGAATGTGAATTTTCTGAATCTTTGCTGGTTTTTTTCAAGCTATCCCCAAAGCTGTGTTTTTCTGTAAGAACCTAATTCTTAGCTAATATATACTTCAGTCTGTGTACAGTACTCCAATAATAAAAGGCTTATCTATGCTGACTGCAAACATTGAAGAGACAATTAAAACCTGAAAGAGCATATGACTACATTGATATGTATCCACTCTTTGTTAGACAGAGTAGAAAGAAGTGCAATTAGGTAGACAGGTTCTTGATCACATAATGTTATCTTCATAAATGACAGCAAAGTTTACTAATTCAGGTGCAGTGCTAATACGGTTAGGCAGCTTCCAGAACAGGGCTGGCTCTTCCTGCATTCCCTTGTTGCAGCTCGAGGAAAAGGAACTCAGGTCTGTATGTGGACATGCCAAAGCTTCCTGGTTCTCTTTGGGTTTTTCCAGAAGAAAGGCAGGTAGCCACCTTCTAGGCCACCTCTGCAAATACTTATCATCCCCTGAGACAGGTTTAATACTTCAAAACCTCTACTAGAGACATCCAGGGACTTGTCCCTGTCCATTCACAAAGCTCCTAATCACTAAAGGCTGTGAACAGAGGGAATGAGAGTTTCATGCTGGATCCTTGGTATCCTGGTCAGACATGTTCTGGGGCCCTTCTGATCCCTTTATGCCCACGTAGTCAGATTTTTTGTTTGAAGAGCCTAAGCAAGGGAGGTGGAAGCAGGGAGGACCAGGAGCAGGGAGTCCTCTCCCACTGTGGGGCTGGGATGTGTTGCCCAAGGTGAGCAGGGGAATCCTGCAATCTACAGTGTTCATGTAGCCACTGCAGCCCCTGTTTCCAGCTTCCTCACATCTTCCACTCTATGGAAGGAAATGTCACATACATAAAATAGTCCAGCATCCTTACTTAAATTGGATAAACCTCTTATTTTTCTTCTCTTACACAGCTGCTCCTCTGCTTTGTACACAACTGCAGGATACAAACATAGGAAAGGAAAGCAAAGAAAAATCACTGGGGCATGGGAGTGAATAAACACCTACAGCAATGGAAAATCATGGGGGTTTTTTACACAGCTGGGTTGGTCTGGGAAGACAGGAGAGAGACATCTGCAACAACAAGACATGTGAGGACACTAGCTAAATGAGGGGGCTTTAGGTAGATTTGAGGAGAATCATTGTCAAAGTTAGTAATGTCTAAAATTATAGTTACCCAGCCAATAAGTGTGTGTATATGGAGGGGGGTGTTAAGAAAGAAAACTGTAGCAGTATTACAGGAGTCACAGGAGGGAGAAGAATGAAGAAAGTCTGAGATTCTCTTTCCTGGTCAAAGCAACGTCTTAATTGCTGTCATAGAGACTTAATGAGTTGAGGTATCGGGGTATCTATAAGCAGACTTGTAGATATTTGTTGAAGAACAGGTAAGAATATAATGATTAAAATTTCCAGATCTATATTTATTTATTCTGTATACCTGAAGACATGACCTGCTGAATATTTATTATATAAATAATAATACTGTGATATAGGTTGATAAAGCTTGAAAATAGGAAGTTGGCAGGTGACTGGAAGATAGGAAGGGCTGGCAAGTACTATGGGAAACCATATTAGAAATTTCAAATTATTTGAAATGTTTGAAACCAACAAGCCAGAATTCAGTAATGAGCAAAATCCTATTATTAGAAAGTACAAGTCAAATGCACCAACACAAAATAAGGGATTAATGTGTAGGCAGCAATGCAGAAGAAAAAAAGGATCTGTGGATTACACTGAACCACAAGCTGAGTCAATCATTCCATGCTATTACACAAAGGTCAAATATTATTCAAGTGTGTATGACAGGCATGTCACATGTAAAATGTAGGTTGTGATTAATTCACCCTTCTGGTTACTGAGTTTCACTTGAAGTGTCAAATTGTGCTTTAGGAACCACCACAAAACACAAATATGTTGCAAAAAAGTTCAGAGAACATCAGTGAGAGTTATAAAAATTAGAATAAATTTTGAAAATGTGCTTTAGAAGTGGAAGACTGAGGAGCATAATCTAGAGTAAAGAAGTGTAACTTGTGTTAACAATCTTCTGGTAAGTAAAAGGTTGTTAATAAGAACATAGGGATCATACTTTCCCATGTCAACTTGTGAGTAGGATAAAAGGTGACTGGCTAAATTAAAAGCAGGGAAGACATATGTTAAAAGTTATGAAAAGTGCCCTAATTCCAAGGAAAGTCTAGCACAGGAACAGATTTCTGAGGCTGCTTGGGTGTGGCTCTGTATAGACTTGCCAACAACGGGTTAGAGAAACTTCCTCCACAAATGGTCTAGGTAGATGTGACTGAAAGTTGCTGCACATCATGATTACCCAAAGGTGGCCTATATGTGAAGTCTTTCAGTCCTGCATTTTGAACATTTCCTGTGATGACAGAAGCTTATTATTGGCTCCTTAGGAATAAATTTTCAGGCACAACATTTGGTTAGCACTTAACCCTCATTGTCACTTGCAGTTTACTTTTGAAATCCCAAGGACTTTCCCCCATTTTTACTTACTTTTGAAAAACTTAGCATGTGAACTTTTGGACCTATTTTTGACATCAGATCTGGAAAGGTTTTGAAGAGTGTGAAGGAAGAGAAAGAAATGCCATGGTACACAGGGTCAAATCCACGCTGTGCGCTCGTCAGTATGAGGAGAGCAGGAAGTCAATTTTTCTTAAAACTGACCTTATAGTACTGCCTCATCATGCTTTCCTAACACCAAAGATGCAAAGATTCTGGGCCCTTCTGCATCTGGGATGCATACTTTCTACTTCCTTGCAACTTCCTAATATTCTTTTAAATTGTTATAAAAGGAGTTTCCTCTCCTGATTTCTTTTTTGTTCCTTCTTAAATTCTTAGCATTGTTTTATTTACAGCAGTTGGCTTCAGTTGTCAAAAGTGACGAATGATTTAGAGATGTCTGTTTTAAACTCAGGTACTCCTCATATGGGCTTGATCTTTTGAAGTGGTGCACTTTCTTTTGTAGGCATTATTAAAGAAATTTCAAGATAGTTACTAAAATAGTGGGCATCCCTCACTACCAGTCAGCTGAAAAATGTAAACATTTATTCTACTGGACAGACAGGTATAACACAATACCCACACCAAAATCTTGAAACTTGCAGTTACTGTGTTCATCCTACACTTGGTGCAATAAAAAAATGAAAAAAGAATCAGTGTTTTTAAATTCTTACTGTCCTACTACAGCTGATATATCCTTCCATTTTATCAGTTCTAAGCTCTCCTTCATTTTCAGTCCTGAGTTTTAACACAGACGAGGTAAGAGTCAGATTGTGTCTGGACATAAACATTTGTTCTGAAAATTTCTTTCTACTAGGTTTGAGATGTAAACAATAGTATTTTACTTTCCTAGATTTATATCAGTTTGAACTGCAATGTGAAATCACCTAAAATAACCCCCTAAACCTATCTCAATAGATTGTAGATGTCACTGCAGAGAAATATGAGTACCTGTTTCATAAACCAACAAACAAATGTGCAGTACAAGTGAGAGTGAAAAAAGAGATATGCATAAGAAACAAGATTTGGAGTGAATGGAGTGAACCAGTGTTTATTCAAGATGGTAAGTTGTCTTCTATTTACCATTCATAACTCTTATCATTAGACATGTTATTATTATTCAGCATATTTGCTTCATTACTATGTCTGTTCTTATCCTTGCTCTATTACTACACTGTAACAATACCTCAAAGTCCAGGGCACATACCAGACTCACAGAGCTCTACGTGCTGTA
>NW_010294657.1:91427-94342 GCF_000700745.2 Antrostomus carolinensis
TTCCTTGGTCCTAAGGCAGTCTAGCACAGAGTTGAATTGTTCTCCTGAGGTAAGTTACATCTGACTCTTTACAGCTTTTAGAAAACAAAAATGGTCAGAAGCTGAAAAGCTCACAACATTTCCCTGCCTGCCCTGTAACGAACAGCCGAAGTATCTCTACAAATGCTTTCGGTTAGAGCTGGTAAGCCAAGAAACCCACAAAACTCATAATATTAATCAAATCACATAGTCCTTAAGGACTAAGTCTAACATTTCATTTACTACATCAGGGGAAAAATTTCTGACCGAGGTAGGAAATGGTTTAGCTCTCATTTAAATATATGTGCTCTGGCTCCTACAGCGCACTTCAGCACCAGTTAAACAAGAGCCTTATAATACTTTTCCTTCACCTCCTATGACTAGATTTTAACATTCATGTGCCAATAAGGGAAACTTGTTCTTTCCGTGCTGGCAAAAATGCCTCCACATGCAGCAGCTTCTTGGTGTCAGTTACGTAAAGGGGAAGTAGTACAATGGAGTGACGCTCTGTATCTATGGAGAGAAACTGATGTATAGACTTGATCCTCTATGTTGACATGCAAAAAAAAAAAAAAAAAGTACGATACCATTGGTAATAAAACAAAACAAGACAAATATCTTTCTGTAAGGCAACAGACTGTGTGTTTTGGAATATGTCTTTTTGATCTATTAGAGTTTCATGTACATATTTATCTGAAGACACGGGAAATACAAAGCCAGACATTATTATTTTTGCAATAGATTTAATGTAAATTCAGTTATAGGGTTTATAGGATGTTGACTGCCTACTCTATCAGATGCCTTACCACATCCCACTGTTCTGCTGGCACCTCTTAGCTGCTACCTTTGTTGGCCCAGATTCATTCATTACATTCACCTGTGAAATGCTTGGAGAGAGAAACCTAGCTGTTCCACACGCTCACTGTGGTGAAGGAAAGAACATGTTTCAGCCCAGGAGAGATTTGAATTGCCCTTTGGAGATGTTTCTTTCTTCTCACTGAAGACAGGAAGAGCTGAGGACAGTAGCACGGCCAGCAGAGGGGTCTGCCTTGTGCCAGGTTGGACACATCTGATGTGTGAACAGGGGAAAGAGGGGAAATTAAAAGGACTTTTCCTGGTGATGGAATGTAGGTTTATTCACTCTCTACCAGCTCTTCACCAGAAGAAGGAAATGGAGTTGAACAGTCACCCATCCTGGTTCCAGTTTACTGAACTTTCAGCAACTGCAACTCTCCCTCAACTGTTTTCAACGCCACTACTTTCCCAGCTTCTGCTCCAGCTGTTGTTGAGGCTGAAGCATCACAGTGTGTTTCTTCCCATTCAGAAAAGTATATGGCAGACAAAACTGCCACTGCATATGAGCTATAATACCTCCATGTACTCAGGGCAGCACGTTGATTTACCCCTGGAGTATAATGCACGTACGTGCAAGTTTGTGTAATGTGGCAATTTTCTTCCTGTACTCGGAGACAATATAGGGCTTTTATAAAATGAATCTATGAATGTATTACATCTAGGTATCACATGCTCAGGCAATCCTCTTTAAAAGTCTCTTTTGATGGTTAGAGAAAATTTTCCTCCCATTTTATTTTGGGAACATGTATAAGTGGACATTATGAAGTACATTTTAATATTGCCTAGATTAAAAAAACCCTCTGTTATTAGTAGTATCACTCATGGTAACACCATGAAAGTCAGGTACCTAATTTCACAGACACGGTGAATTGAGGAAGTTGAATTTTTCTGTGGAGCAATTTGAAAGAAAAAGCATCCGTTGAGTACTTTTATTTTGGAATGTGTCAATTTTTCTGCTGAAAGCCTTGAAGGACTGTGCAATGACCTGCTTTTTTGTTTGCTTCTACATGACATTCCAATGTTTCATCTAGGAAATGTGCTACATTTTTTTAAGAACATATTTTTAAAAGGCATTTCAACCTCCATTTAAAAAAGTTAAAACATCAAAATGAAATAACATAATTCAAAACATAACTAAAATATTTGTTCTGAAATATTCCTTTGACATGAAAAGAATTTGTTAATTTTCTCATGGGAAACACATTAATTTTCTATTGGAATTAGCATATGCCTTTGAAAAAAACCCACAATTTAAACTGAACTGAGCTGTTTAGTATAGAAACTTTCTGCTAAAAAAGAAATGTTTGATCAGCTTTATTCATATATAGAAAGTTGAAAGAATTGGTCTAACTTTTAGAGCTGCCAAGCATTCATAGATTGCTTTGAAGTTAATAGTAATTCAGAGGTGTTCTGCATTTTTGCAAACCAAGCCACTTGTTTTGGTTTCAAAGTACTGTAATTTGTGATTAAGTTTAAGCATTTGCATCTGAAAAAAACCCACAAAAAACTGGTCTACTAAAAGACAATACGTGCTTCTTTTTCTTCCTTCTTTCCAAAAATGCATGAGGTAAGAAAGCAAGAGAACCAAACCTCTTTGTGGTTTGGCTGATGCAAGGACCACTGCTTCCTCTTCTCTCGCATGTATGCATGATAGAGAGTTAGCAGAATAATGCAGAAGAATTGCCTCAAAAAATTAATTTCTACTATCCAGTCCAGACAGCCCAGAGATTTTTCAGAAGATATTTTCTGAGCCCTCATCTCAAAAGACAAGAAGGCAAAAGTTCCCTTTTCATCTTGAAGTGAATAAAGAACAGTTTTATATTTTAGTAGTACATAAAGATTATTTTTATACACAGTTCTTCCCAGAGGTTAGAGAATTTTTTCTTGATTCCATATCAAATATGTGGAAATCCATAATATCCATGGTTTAAACTACAGATGGTTTCAAATTAGGAACTTTTGTACAATTCTTTTGTTCTTTGAATTTGATCTAGATTGATTCTAAAACCATTGTGTAACTGGCCTTGGACTATTAACATTTT
>NW_010294657.1:94354-94749 GCF_000700745.2 Antrostomus carolinensis
TTCAAAGTATTTAGTTTAAAGTGGTCTAAACTAGTTCAGATTCTAAAGCTAGGTACTAAATAAAAAATAAAATTTGTCAAATATACATTTTTTAGTCAACCAAAGACATTGGTTTTTGTTATTTGGGGTACTTTGGAGGAAGGAATGCAAGGTACTATTAGAGAACTAGTATTGTTAAACAGTGTAAATATGTATCGCTGGCATTTCTTTAGGACTATGCCTAGCAGGCTTTAAAAAGGTAAATATAATGAAAACCAAATGTTGCTTCTTGAGTCAAAGCAAGTATTTTGTTTGACAAAAAGCTTTTATTTTCATTTTGCCTTAAACCAGTTACAGCTGTGAAGGGGTGAGGCACCGGCAGGGGGCTCATGGTGTGTGGAGATGGGAGGGGGCAA
>NW_010294657.1:94782-101782 GCF_000700745.2 Antrostomus carolinensis
AGCAGCAGGAGTATCAATAGCAGATGGACAGAAGGTTTGATATCCAGAGGAATATCAAACCTGGATGGAAGTGAACAGCGCTAGGACAGGCCATGCCCAGCATGTGAGAGCAGAATTCCAGGGAAAGGAGGGGATGGAGTCTACTGGAGCCGATGAAGACAGGGAAAGTGCTGAATCAAGGCAGCAGCAAGGCTGAGAGCTCAAAGGAGGAGGGAGGAACAGTGCTGAAGTCAGAAACCCCTGTTTCCCCTAAAGGAACTCCAGGAAATATTTCTTTAAATTTGTGACAGTTCAGGAATAGTGCAATATTTATGAGTCAATATATAATTCATCCATTTATGAACTACCCTTTACCACATTATTAACATTACTTTTCCCTCTTCTTTTTAAGAAAAGACAGTGGACGTCATGATGCCAAGTCTCACATTTTTTTGTCTCCTGATTTTCCTTGGAGGTTTGCTGATATATGCATATAGAAGGTAATGTACATGTCTGGAAGACAGTACAAATTTCTGGTGAGAGAGAGGTCAGATTGAGGGCAAACAATCCATACAATGAATTAAAGTCAAGATCTCAGGTAAATTATGTTTACAAGAAGCACTTAATTGTGCATTTCTGACTATTCTTCTAAGGAGTGTTAGGTGTTAAGACCGAGTGTAAGACAGTGTAGTAGTTTAACTTGGCTGGCAGCCAGACACAACACAGCCACCCGCACTCCCTCCTTCCCCCCCCCCACCCAGGGAATAGGAGAGAGAATTGGAGGCGTACAGGTAAGGAGCCTTGTAAATTGAGATAAGAACAATTTAATAACTGGAGTAAAATATACAGCATAATATACAACATATATAAAAAACAACAATATATATATATAGTACTGTGCAGTCGGTGATGCACAGTACAATGCTCACCACTCTGATAGTGATCCCAGAGGAGCAAAAAGGAACCCCAAACCTGAAACTGTAATCCTGAAAGAGCAGGTTTATCATCCCATTCATGATACCAAAGATGACCTGTATTTGCCACATTGCCCAAATTCATTTCATAATCCATGGGTATTACTGAAAGCAGTCTTTTACTCTAAGCTGGACAGTTAACAAGAAATAGATAAAAAAAGGCAAGTCAGGCTGATGGAAGGAATTTGCTCTGCTGTACTCTTAGTACAGCAAAGTAATAGCAGTGGTTGTACACCCACCAACAATTAATGCAGCCAACCGCCTCCGTGCAACTACTTTTCTGCCTGGCTACATAGCTTTCCTATTGACATGGCAGAGAAAGTTTTCTTGAACTGAGAAAGAAATTTGTTTAGGCTGGGATGGTAACTCAAGATGCCTTAATATTTGGAAGGTGCAGTATGTAAATGTTATTGACATGGCAGAGAAAGCTTTCTTGAACTGAGAAAGAAACTTGTTTAGGCTGGGATGGTAACTCAAGATACCTTAATATTTGGAAGGTGCAGTATGTAAATGGAACCTCTGTTAAAAGTAAATCGATTATTTAATTAATGGCTAAATATTATTCCTGATTATGATAAAAGAAAGCGTCATGTGCTTTATCTTCTTTCAGTAAACAAAGACTCAAGGTACTATAGATATGAAAGAATTAATATAAAGTTTAGAATAAAAAGGTTCCCCTGGGGCAAACAAAATATATAATTGAAAGACATCTGCATCTAAATGCAAAACAATATTCTAGTCAAATAATGAGGGGTCACTGTCCTTAAGAGAGTAATTCAGCTGGTAGATCTTTTCCGTGGAAAATTTACATACTACTCAAAACCAACAGATAATCCTTTGTGATGAAACCAAAGGTTTTCATTGTTCTGTGCAAATACCATTCCTCTCAAACGAAAATTCTACTAGAACGCAGCAGCAAATAAGTTATAAGAAGTTTTTGATGCCGTGCATGCTCCTTGTCATCCAATGTTTCTTTCTTTGTTTATCGGACATTATAGATAATATTTTTAATTATGAAAAACACATATAGGGGCATTTTTTTAGCTATAGACATAGTAGCATGCCACAAACTCTTGCTTTGCTTGGGAGTCATATGTTTGTGCATATCCATACAGTTCTTCTAGATGTCTAGCAGGCTAATCACCAGTCAGGCCAAAGATGATCTGAGAAAATTGTTGAGAAAAATGTCTGCAATTAAACAAAAAAGAAAAAAATTGCTTTAGAAATGGTAGATGCCAGTCTAATTGGCGTATATCTTACAAAGCATTATGGACTGGTCTGTTCCTGCAGGTATTTTAGTCATGTGTCTATATCACTCTCTTGTAGATATAGATGCCTGGAAGTTATAACCATGCCTATTCCACATCCTTCAGATAATATCAAAACTTGGTTAGCTGCAGATGAGATTCACCACCAGGTAAAGTGTGTCTGTCTTTTTTCTCTCACCACATTGACATGTATGATATTACGTGTGATCAGAATGGTACAACATTACAATTAGAGCAGCATGTCATTTTTAAGAAAAACTGTGAAAAAGGTATGCACAATGTTTGTAATGAAGCCAGAAGAAAACAGAAAGCTTGTGGATGTTACAGGACAATGATCTCAATAGCCAGGGTGGAGAAAATCCTTGGGCGAATATTATCTCAGGTGTGTCTTAAAAAGAAAGCATACCCACACTCAATGGGACAACATGTTAACTCCCTGCAGAATAGTCAGTTATGGGATTTTACATGTATAAGCGTGTGGGCAAGTTACCAAAGGAAAAGTTTCTGTGGAGGTTGCAAGTCATTGGTTATGTTGTCATAAATGTGCATATCCTAATGCCAAATAAGAGGAAGCTCCACAATGCACGAAACAGGAACTACCCCAACTGTGCACCTACTGCAAAATAAAAACTTGTACAGAGATGTTTAACTTGGAAGAGCTGATGTGCTGTAAATTCAGATGCCAGATTATCTGATGGCAAATCACAAGTCTTTAGTCAACTGAGCAAAACAGAAAATAAATATTTGTAGTATTTGTGTGGCTATAATTAATGGAACCCCTTGGCTGGCACATTCAATGCTTCTTATTGCTGTCTGTCATAGGGTGAGTTAGAGGAAAAAATGCACTGGTCAGGCATTGGTCCAGATCCCTACAACTCTGGTGAAGCTCCACAGTAAACTGTGTTGCAGAAGGCATGGTAAGATGACCTCTTACCAGGTTCTTCTACAGCACATAATGAGAAGGTGCAGGTGTGCCCAAACAATTATTTTATTGGGGAAACATTACTGAATAAGAAAACTGTAATGAGGATTTTCTCCATCCTATGTACTCAAAACATTTGTTCAGAGCCTTTGCAGAATTTCTATTAATTTTAATCTGTCGTACTTTATTACTGTACTTACAATGCAATATCAAAATCTCTTCTAGTAGCACATTCAGCATGTAACTAACAATTGCCAATGTGAGCTCTTATGTCAACTTCTCTCCCAGGGGAAAAATATATGCCTTCCAATATTGTGTTTTTGTTTTTGTATGTGTATACCAACATGACGTCAAACTCTGACAGAAACCATGGACCATCTCAATTAATGAATCACAGTTTGAATTGTGAGGCAAGAGGAGTGGGTTCTTTTGTTTTACTTTACCTTCTCAAAGTAAAATTTATGGAAAAACTGATGTGCATATGCTATAGAATCATATTACAAACAAGAAGATTGAAGTATTTTGAACTTGCACCTGGAGTTCATTCCACAAACCTTGGGCTGGCTCCCAAGAGTAGTCTGTGTTCCTCTTCTTTACAGTCATCTCAGAAAAGAAAAGCCCAACAGTTCC
The DNA here is from genome assembly GCF_000700745.2 of Antrostomus carolinensis. NCBI lineage: Eukaryota > Metazoa > Chordata > Aves > Caprimulgiformes > Caprimulgidae > Antrostomus > Antrostomus carolinensis. The sequence continues at coordinate 98,556 of NW_010294657.1, forward strand.
AGAACTGGACTGAGGCCAAGTCTCTTACTCTCAAGATTCAGTGTCATTTCTATGACACTTCTGGCCAAAATTATTTGACCAAATTTGATCTAAAAAGTATCTTATTTGCCACTTTTTCTGTGCAAAAATCCTTTGGTGCCATTTTCACCAGTAATGATGTGCAAATTAACTAATAATTTCCCTTGTGGCCATCACATATGGACTAGCAGAATGTAAAGATAAAATCATCACCATAAAACTTATATTCTGTATCTCCCTCCACCCTAGAAATATATACACTCTTATATAGAGATCTTTGTAGCCAGTATATAAATAAAATATTACAGCAATAAATGGTCACCACAAAAAATATATTTAATATCACTATCAGAGAAAGAAGACATTTCTATCCCCAGACTATTACAAGCACTGAATATATCTTTGACAGGAAGACCTCAGCATAGCTGTGTAATTACTGTCTAGATGATTACAACACATGAGATGACAGTTGATAGCCCTTCTAGGAATGATAAATTGAACAAAACACATGGAACCTATCAGTATATCAGATATTGCTGACACCTGACATAGCAAAGGCATTGGCTTTGGACACACTGTAAGAGTTAAGAATGGTGTTGAGATAACCTGTTTTATCCAACAAATAAATATAAACCCTGAAAGCTAGATGGTAACCTTGTAATAAACTTTAAGTACATAGTTAAATCAGCCTGGAGGGTTACAAACAACAAAATTAGGGTTCAGAACAACTAAAGAAATATGCCTGTGAGCAACTTTTAGATTGAGAGAATAACTCATATGATGTCTGTATCTCAGTTATCACAACAGAATAAATAATTTGTACTAATCCCAGATACACCAAATAGATAGCATGGTTGTAACAATGTCTAGTATTTGGAATACCACTGAATGTAGATGTTGTGCATAATGTAATTTTTATCCAACAGAAACAAATGTCAATGCAAATGGAGATGCACTCAGAGATTACTCTGGGAATACCAGAAGAGAATGGAGATGAGAACGTTCAACAACAGAGATATTTGAAGGAGTCTGGATTGAAAGACCTGTAGGGATGAGATGCTTTTCTTATCGACATGCAAGAGTCGTCTTTCTGTGAGCTGAATAGGACTCTGACAGATCTAAGAATGGCTGATACTGAAGTTTGTCTGAACCTATATGGGTTGAAATATTTTGAGCTCTGACATTTGCATCTCTTAAAATTAACTGTCTCACAAAGGCAAAACATTACCTTGCAGTTTGTCTTTTAAGTACTACTGCTCTTCAGCCCAGTAAAATTGCAGCACCTCAGAAAATGTGATCTAATATTGAGGTCCACTTGGGTCAAAATGAAAGTAGAGTTAGCGTTCAATAATGCTGCAATTACTTCCAAGTACAGTCTGATAGATGAAGGCCTTTGAAGACTGACTGTTCATACAAATCCCATACTAACTGTTTAATATCTGATTGAAGTATTCATGAGAAATGACGGAAGAAATTAATGTTTCTAGGAACAGTAGCAGAAGCTCACAAGAGCTCTCTAAAGCTCAAAAAAACCCGACTTTCAGAGGCACTGCATTGTGTGAGCAGACACCAATCAGAAAGAAGAGTCAGGTGCGAAGACATAAGGTCTCTAAATGTGATGGACTTATTCATTTGCAGTTAGCAAAAGGAGAAAACTTTAGACAAAGTAAAGAAAACAATGTTTTCAACTGTATTTGGATTGTTTAAATAACTATAACTCAGAGAAGTTGAAGTTCAGAACTGACCAACTATTGCTATTTATTTTTCCCTGTCCTTTAAAGAAATCTTTTTTTCCATTTCTATGAGATGGTGAACTATGCCAGTTCATTCTGAGGCACATAACCAGGGTAGACTATTTGAACTCTTAGCTGACACAGTATTTATTTGTCTACAAAAGGAATATAAGGCCTTGATTTTGCAAGGAAGATGCTTCTTCAGACTTCTTTTGCAGGCAGGCAATGCAAATAAATGATGAACCTAATTTTCTGGAAGGCTTGGAAGCTACTTAAAAAATTTGTGCTTTCATTTCTGGTAAATTGTTTCTGTGTTCAAAATAATATTGATTGAAGAAAATATTTGATTCCACATGAAATAACATCTTTTGTATGATTGTAGGGGACGATATAAATTATGTTTGTGCTTTTTTGGAACATTTGATTTACAAGATACATTTCTGTGCAGAGTTTTGATTCACTTGAATATGCTTTTTTTGGTACAATATCTCCCTTACCATAGTGTAGAAGACTGCACTTTTTCTCCTTTAATACCAAAAATGGCTGGTAACATCTCAAGAACCCAAGCTGGAAATGCCTGAACAACAAAAGGACTATCATTGACTTTCTTTGCCGTAAGATCAAGTTCATGACCTCAGGAATAAAACAACAGGCAGCTTTAATAGCTAGTGTTACCTTTCCTGTGGAGCTGTATTTTTCACAGAAGGTAAGTGTAGCCTTACCTCTGAAAATCAGTGCTCTTCTCCCCTGTACTTGTCAGCCTGATACCTGTACAGATCATCAGAGAGAAGATAAATGGTACATATCAGGTACTAAATCAAGTTGCAGTAATGACAACTCCTGTAATGTCTCTTTCTGTGTCTTGTGTGCAGATGTGAAGACCAGCAATCAACTTAATAATTTTTCTCTTGGGTAGTCAGACACCATCACTGTGGGTAGATAAGGAAGTTTATCCCATCAGCCATGGTTCAGATATGTTTTTTCAGGAAGAGGAAAAATTAGAACTTCAGTTAAAAATCGTTACAGGAGGCATTTAGAAAAACAGGCGTCATGAACTTACAGATTCCTTTCTTGGTGAGGATATAGAACTGATATAATGAAATAATCAGAACATATGTGAACTAAGTGGAGCAGAGAAGTACCACACATTGGCCAAACACATCTGGAATCCAGACTTCATATAGTGAAATCAGGCCACAGTGAATATTATATTGTTCCCTAAAATATATTTTATATAGTTTTGGCTTGAATTGTTTGAAGCCCACAACCAGTGCCAGGATTTAAAATAAGATAGAGAACCTATAGATTAAAATAATTTTACTATTTTACCTGAAAATAGAATAATCCTTTTAGATTAAAATTTCTTTGCTTACCAGAGGCCTCAGTGTCAGCTGATACACACAACTTGCCCACTTGCACATGGCAGCCTGCAGAGACACACCACATAAAATGAAATATTGTAAAATCGGTTGTAGG
>NW_010294657.1:101806-132124 GCF_000700745.2 Antrostomus carolinensis
TTAATTAAAAAAAAACCAAAAACAGTATCTGAACCTTTCTGAGAGACACTTGGCCAATTTGTTTACAAAATGGTATAATTTTTCCTTAAAATAAGAATGTTATTCCAAACGTATCCTAGACCTATTCTCCAATAATGGATTAACGTGCACTATATATATGTGCACTGTATACATGAAGAAATATAATTATCTGAAAGCAAAACAGTTCAGTATATACAAAATGTTACTCAGCTCAGCTGGCTTGCTCTTGTGAATGAAACGCTTGCCTTTATGTTACCTGTGAACAAAGCTCCTGTGAATAAGATTTCACCTTCTAGTATTCAAGTGGCACAACCTGCTGAGCACTGCCTGTAGAGAGATTGCTCTTCCTCTCCACTTACTTACGTGCAGAGGGCACTGGAGTCAAAACCCCTTGATCTGGACCATAAAGCGCCATATCATGAATAGCTATTTTATGCTTTTAACTCCAAGACCCCACTTCTGCCAAGCACATCTAACACCCAGGGACCTAAGGCTAGGAAAGTTATGCAATGTTTGTGTTTCTTCCTGAACATCAGTAACTATGCAGATGTCAGGCATACCTTACTGTAGCTTCTAAAGTCACAATAGCCCTTTTCCTTTGCTTTGAAAGGATAATTACAAGAGAACAAAGGGAATCAGCAAAGCAACCCTCAGACTTGGGACCCTGCACGAAGGCTGGTCAGGCTGGTCATTGCTGCCACCTACTGTGCAAACTGCTTTTAATGAGAAATATTCCTCTAGTTTTCAAGCTGGATTAGCTCAGCGCAGGTCTACCACTTTAACTTCATTGGTATAATTAAAGAAGTCCACATCCCTCTCTATCTTAAAGTCCTGGCCTTTATTAAGGACAGGATCCATCTACCCAAACTTTAGCTTCCTCAAAGTTGGATGTCTAATGAAACAGAGCTGGTCAGGACCCTGGGATATTGAGAGAAAACCTCCAGTGAACATGTCATTCCAACATAGAACAAAGCTCCAAGACAAGATGACTCTGCCCTCCAGAGATGTCCAGCTCTTTCTCTTTAGACCATAAATGATCAGACTCAGATTAGATGCCTACATTAGCAAAAAATGCTTTTCTTGACCTAGTTATTCTGGCTCTCTCTACCTAGATGAAAGGAGATACTTCAGCCAAAGAACAGCCTGGCAAGTGTAACTTTTTGGCTTTGGGATTTTTTTCAGCACAATTAAAGATGTCCCAGTTCATATCTCATCATGTCTCACACCAATGATATTAAGCCAGCAACAGCAGCTTTGATCAGAAATCGACTTGATCAAGACCAAGGACAGAGAATCTCAGGCCGCAGTATTCAGGCTGAAGTCCGAGTTCACAATTTTATTCTTCTCACTACCAAGTGGAGATCCTGGAGGATGCAAGCATCTAATTTACACATAACTGTATACCATTATATGTTTCACCAAAGTGAAATGTACCAGATAAAGAAAGAGCATGAGTGCGAAGTGTGTGCATGCACGTGGAAGGAACATGGTCAAGGAAATGCTGTTTGTATGGGAAAAGGTAACATTCATCAGGGCCAAGTGTACGATGCATGTTGTGTTTTTAGCATACTGCCTCTATTTCTCCATTACAGCTGCACACATTATCTGCTGGCATTCGAACAGTCGATGCTAGCTAACTTCATCTACTTATATCTAAAGGAACCAGATGGCTCCAACAAAGTAACTGTAAAGAAAAAGATGACATTGAGAAGATAAAAATCCTTTGGCAGCTGGTTCAGCACTGGGCTGCAGTAAACTGTAGTACCACATCTCATCAGGATATACGTCAGCGTATTTTTGGTAATCTCAGGAAAAAATTCAGATCGCAGCTCTGAATGCTAATTGCATGTAAAGCCTGTCACCACGCTTCTGGTTCTCCTGAAACCTAGCAGGTAATCAAACCCCTAAGCATTGTAAAAACAGTAAGAGAATATGATTTTGGTGTTTAGTTCAGGGAAATATTTGGAGTGAAAAAGACACAACAAGGCAGTCAACATCTTTGAGTCAAAACTACCATAACTTTATTCAGCTTTCCTATTATCATCCTCTAATTTTATAAAAGCTTATGAAAAACCACATTCATACTTATCTAGCTGCAGTAAATAAATAAAAAAACCCAAAACACAAAAACATAAGCATAAAAAACCCCATGTATAATACATATGCAAAGCAAGACATTAACAGAGAAGGAAAAAAAAGGTGGAAGTGGAGTGGAAAAAATAATTAACATTGAAATGAAAAGAATTAATATTCCAGACCATATAACAATATTATTACACTCTCATTACCTCACAAAATTAGTCTGAATCCAACAAGCTGCCACTTGGCATTCATACAGATGAAAAATAATTGTATTCTAAAGCTTGTGTTGGCTTCTGGCTGTCAGTTGCTTTTTGACCAATGGAGAAAATGAGAAATGCGGTGGTTATGTGGGGAAACATTTTTACAGTTTTTAAACTGTAGAGTTGCTTATCACAGGATGTTGAAAACGTACATGGGTTCAAAAGGAAACTGGACAAAACCGTGAAAAAATATCTATCAAAGACTTGCTAAATACAGAGTCAATTCTTCTGACTCATATGATCCTACACCTATAAATTGCAAGACACTGGGAGAATACATCCTGCCCTGGGCACCTGCTACTGGCACTATTAGAGAGAAAATGGACCACTGGTCTAGGTCAGCCTTTTGACTGATCAACTACACTCACAATTTTAGAGCAGTTGGAGGAACCATTGTATGTGTTTCCCAACTGAAGGACTAATGGGTTCACTGCTAATGTTAAAACCAAGTGTATGGCCTCTGTCTTCAGGAGAACAACAAGGTGTGCTGCTCAGCTAACATCTAAACCCAGAAAACTTCAAAACTGTGTGGCTTAGTCATCCACTTAATCTTCACTGTGTTAATGTGGGGAAACTTTATTTGCCTGGACTTCAGTGACAGTATGGAGAAAGGATTTATCCATCTACATAATTTCAGTAGCATCCTGAATGATAGGGTGTTTTTTATAGAACAAATTGTTTTATTTAAAGCACACAGGATGGGAAAGCTTTACCCTGATCCCTTTGGACATTTAATAAAAACAAATAGTTGTGTATATACCATAGATTGTTCCAACAGCTGGCAATGACAGAAAGAGATGGACACAAGCACGACTGTGCCCACTTTCAGCAGGCTCAGGAGAATTTACAGTAACATTTATTCATTATATTGTGAATGTAGTCAGCTTTGATGCATTGTAAGCCTGCCCTACTTGACTGAAGAGTCTATGAAGTATGAGGTATTTAGGGTTATATAAAAACTGTAAAGTATTTGCATTTTTACATCTCTCAGTTTATTTCTTATGAAAACCAATAAATTATAAAATATCAGAATACCTGTCCCAGATGTATCGTATATTTTGGATTCCTTTAGACTGAAGACAGTGTATGTAAAGGTAAAAGACTGTGCCTGGAGAGCAGTTGTTATCCCTGGTAATATGAAATTAAGAGGCTTCAAGGTAACCTCTTTGGGGAATTTGTGTTGTTCATCTCCTGCCATATTCCTAGCACACAGACTTGCACTAAAAGTGGTGAGGAGACCATTTTCCTACTTTGTGGGAGCACAGAGGTGTCAGGGTCACCCCACAGGTGAGTGACAGGCCACTAGTCTCCCAGCTCTGGAGCCATGGGTTAGTTGTAACAGCTCAAGAAGGTTTGTGGTAGAGGCAGAACACTTCAGATGATTAATTTAATGAAAAAATGGTAATTATTAGGCCATGGTGATTCTTGATTTAGTAACTCAGCACATCCTGCTATTTCCGTCATTCTCAACTTGGAGCATTGCTGTTGGAGTGGTACTTTGAAACAACTGGGAGCTCTTCTCACTAAAAATAGACTTTTTTGGCTGTTTTTATTAACATTTTTTTTCATGTGGATAGATTTTAAACACTAGGTGTCAGTCAGTCACCTCACAAAAGCAACCTCTCAAACCATAACACTTTTGGCTTTGGCAACAAAAACTTTTAAAGGCAGTATATACAATAATGTACACATTAAGTAATAACTACAGTAATTCCAAAGCCAGTTGCAGGCAATTATTCCACAAGACTATCTAGCAACCACGGAGATCCCAGAACCAGGCAATGTGGAGAAAAATTGTTTCATAGAGAGACCCTCGCACACACTGTGATGAGTATTTACACTGTCTCTATAAAATCCTTGTTAATCTGTTGTCTAATGTTACAGATGACTGGTAAATTCCTCTAGCAAACCATTCATGTTACTCCAGTTTCTGGAACATTTGTGAAAAACTTAAGTTTCAAAAGAAAGGACACCTATCAGGTAGGTGCCCCCACAGGGCACCACTGGCACACAGAAACTTACACCTGCAGCTGAGCTGTTGTGACAACTAGAGGGCTACATAAACAGAATACTCGCATAGACAACAGAGTTTAAAGTTTGCTCCTTCTGCCAGTTCTCCAGCAAAGAGGAACTGCAGATTTCAGTTTTGTGGAGTTGGCTTTTAGTAATCTGATATCACAAGAGATGGAGATATACTGAGCTGTCTCCATAGAATATTGGTATACAAGAAGAGCTGCTTGCTTAAACGCTGCTGCATGACTACAGACACACTGCCTCAGGATCTGAACTAGTGTGTCCTCACTGACCTCTCAGCATGGGCATGTAGGGTGATGTCCTGCTGCCCCTCCACGGTGTGATGTGGGCACCCAGCTTTCCCTTCAGACTGCATCATGAACCTGTCTCGAATGCTCACAGATCCACTAGATGTCAGGGCACATACATCCTCTGGGTCATCTAACCAGTATCTGAAATTTGACTTTATAGTTACTGAATTTTTTATTGTTCTCTTTAGCTATATTTTGATTTAGAAATAACAATAATCCTTGAGAAATCTGTTACCTATTCTTGAAACATGTCTGGCTGTCTTTCTTTCCTGGAACCATACATGTGTATCATTTCAAACACTCAACTACTTTTAAGACAATGCCACTGTATAGCTCGAATGGAAACTTACTCTAGAGTGTATGAAGAAATTTATTTTACAATTCTGATCTCTACTCTTTTACACATACATTTAAAATTACTGCATCTTTGCTGTGAGACTCTGAGGAGAAATGTCTTTTGTGACATGCTGACCCCACAGTATACATTTTTTTTTCATCCAGTCTGTGATATCTCAGGATGCTAGGCTTATGCTGCTCTTGACTATCCTATCCTGGGGTACCACAGGCTGTGTTAGTGCAACTCCCTTTATGTGTCAGTCCGCAAGATGAAGGATGACCAAGGAAATGTCAACAGAGGAACCGGGTAACAGCTTTCAGGCTAAAAGAACAGAGCTGGACTTTTCACTATTCTGTACTTTGTGAGGCAGAATACAGCCATGTGCAGGGCTACCCTGTGAGAGCAGTTGCATTTCCACCCACTCTTCACTCATCCTGCCTGGGCATAGGTCACAGCAGAAGGTGAGGGACTGTAGAACCAGTCCCTTTGATGTCTAGAAGATCATGCATTTGGGTCTTTCTTATATTACTTACTTTGTTTGATCTCACATCAGGGTTTTAGTACCTTTTTTCCTGGTGATGAGAAGAAACAGCAGTGAATTAGTTCCTCATCTATGTACCTGTCTTCCTGCTGTGATCACTTGGCCATCCTTTCTTCTCCTTTTTACTTCAGGGTAGTTTTTCACCTGCACATCATCATGATGGCCATGAAAGCCCCTAGACATATTTGTATGGCAGCAAAAACTAGACATATTTGTATGGCAAGCCTTCTACCGAGACAAAGGCTGTCTTGTGTGGAGCAATATGCAAACACCTATGCCTAGATTCATTCCACTTAAGTGAGGTGCTTCTGATAGAAAACCGGAACCCCTCCATAGCCCACAGAGAAAGACAGACACCTCCAAAGGATGGTTCGTTCCACATGAGGATGTCTGTTTTCTTCTAGTTTTTTCCCTGGACTTGCGAGATCTCTATGTCCCTCTTACTGCAAGAGCAGTTAGTTGAAAAGAAATAAGGGAAAAACATTAGCTATGTCAAAGATGTAGCGGCAGAAGTATAAAACATAGTTAAAAATTAGAAAATGGAAAGATGGGGCAAAGCAATGTAGTGGTGAATAAGAAAATGGCTGTCAGGTACCCTATGTTCTCAGATCTGTCATTAGAAGGTACCCTGTCTTGGCCATATATACCCACTAATTTGAAAGTTCTGTCATATTCATAATTGTTTTGAGCAGATGCAGGACTGATAACTGTCACCTATTACATTCTCCTGATTGCTTGAAATAGCCATTTATGACTCTTTCTAAAAGTTCAGAAAAGTGGAATGAATTTTGTACTCATTATCTGCTTGAAGCCTAAGGTTGACCTCATATCATGAGTACTGTCTTTGCCTCACTCAGAACCAGAGCTCAGAACATGAAGCATGTGATACAAGCTGATTTGATCTGTGAGATACAGCCATAACAAAAAAAAAATTATATCCTTCCAAATTATCATGTGGGTCTTTTGTTCTAAACCAGATATATGAAGCTGAATTTGGTGGTTTACTGCTGAAGTTTAACAAATGAGCACTGTAACAAAAATACTCTATGTCCTTTGCCTACGGGGATCCTTTCCTGGCTATGAAGGTTGAATGAATTGGCCCAAAACAGATTCTGTCCTCTCCCTTGATGATTACTTCTTTAATGTTTGTGAACACTGAATATTTATCAGTCTTTTACTTTCAGTCAAACTCTGACTGAAGCTGATGAGCAGGATTAAAAGGAAAGAAGAAGAGGTGACTGAGAGACATAGATCCATATGAACACACAGCATGATCAGTCCAATCTCATTTACCTAAATCAGACTCAAAGTTCTTGAAGACACACTACTGCTCTGAAAAGTGAAATTATTAAAATACTAATTCACCATGCATAAGATCTGACCTTTAATGAGGTTAGATAAATTTATTGAATTCATTTAAATTATTCTCACACATACTTAGAAAACTTCAGCAAATGAACTGATTGGTATCATTCATATTTAATAATAACTTTAAAGACTAAATTATATTTTTGTGATCAATAAGGAGTAAAAGAATTCACAGACTCAAAATGCTGGGGTTTTTTGCCTCTGTAAAAGAAGATCTTTTTTAACTGAAGGTGATTAAAAAACCTCATACAGTAACCCTCGATTCATCGAGAACTATTAAGCACAATTCTGAGCTACAGACAGGGGGAGGCTTCATACTACACTTGTCCCCTTCTTGCATCCTTCCCCGGTCTTTTGTGGTAAGCCAGCTGGAGGAGCAGTTGGGTTGGCAGTGCCTGGTGCCCTCCGCCCCTTCCCTGGGACCTCATCCTTGGCCTGGAGGCCTCCAGACTGGATACAGAAGGGCTAAGGGTCTACCTTTTCTGTGTGGGGAGGACTGGGCTTTTGGGAGATCAAGCTATACCCTCCCTGGGAGGGAACACAGAGGAGGTTTAGAGCTGAGCTCATGCCTCTTCTTTCTTGTGCACCTCATGGCAAGGGGAAGAAAATACATAATGTTTGAAGTGAAGATAAACTCATCGTCTTTGATAAGGGTATGAGCAGGTGTGGCCCGTATCTTCTTCCTGGAATCTGTTCACTAAAAGGCTACAGAAAGTTCCTAAAAATGGTGAACAAGGTTAGAATATAACTTGGTGTAGTAGCAATGTCCTATAGAACAGCCATCCATTATTTTGGACAGGGGTACATGGCCTGCTGGGTACCCTTTTTAAAGGCCATACTGGCAGGGTTATTACCACTGGGTTGTGAGATGAGGCACAGCACTGGCTACGGCAGCTCCCATCTCTGCTTGAAGACATGCTGTGCAGAATGTGTCATCTACAACTGGTGGGCTCATTTCATGTTTTGACTGCCTACTCTCTCTTCTTCCTCTCTCATTGGAAAGAAAAGTTCTTGTCCTGAGCATGGTTGTGAAGCAAAGAGAATCCATTTTGTTCAAAACAAAACTTTAAACTTGCTCAGTGTGTTCTGTTATCTCTGCTTTGCTGCTTGATAAAGAAGATAGTGAAATTGGAGATAAAAGAAAAAAGAAAAAAGGCCTATCTCGATGTGTTTGTTTTTTCCCTGTAAGTACTGTGTGTTAGGTGTCACTAAACAGTTTCTCTTGCTTAATGTGACACTGATTTCAGGAGAAATTACTGGTCGCTTTTGTCATTTGTCCCATTTGACATCTCTACCAATCTGAATTTTTTCATCCTTAATTTAAGTTTGTATTTCATCACAGAACTGGGACAGAGTGTGAGCCTTACTGACACTTAATTTGCTCCCCATGGTGAGAGGGATGGGAAATATGGGCTGCAGCCTGGGCTGGCTCCCCTGGGGCAGCTGTCTCCTTACAGCATAAGGTGGACTTCTTCCTTCAGTGGAAGAGTGAGGAAAATCTTGTCTTTCATAGTTTCATGGTTGGTAAGTGATAGGTGGGGCAAAAACTAGAAAACATCCACTTTACAGGCTTGCATAGACACACAGGGGGAAAGTCAGATAAAACTGAGGCATTCTGTTATAGCATTGTTTCACACTCATGTAGAAGAATGGTGAATCAGTGCATGCATTACAAGGCACTGAGCATTTAGGCTGACCCTTCCTTAGGTGTGAGTGAAGGTGTCCCAGTTTAGTCCTCTTGTCACATAAGTGAACCAAGAAATCTTCTACTCTGAAACCTACTCAGTTAAAACAACACAAATGGATTTACATGGGAGAGGGGCAGTGCAAAGTAGGAGCAGCGGAGGTGGGAAGCTTGTATTTACTGCTTATAAATCACTTAAAGATAGAATTTGTTCCCTTTAGTACTGCTTTTCATCAGCAATGCAAACTGATAGAGATGTGATATACCAACCCTTTGAGTGTGTACGATCCCAAGAAGTCCTTTTTACCTAGGCTCTTCAAGATTAGTTTTTATGACTACTCCATATCACTGAACCACCTTCTATTGTAAGGATGTAGCTGAGACTGGGCAAGAGGTTGGCTCAAACATTGTATCACTGCAGTTATCCACAGATTGATGAAATACTCTGTAGCTGAATGGATTTTAGAAAAGAAAAGCATGCACTATAACTATCTAGCTATGAAATGTCAATGTAACATAAAAACTACTTTGCTTACATTCATATGCATAGGGGCTCTGTCATACCAAAACACCAAGTCAAAGAAGAAAATTTTCAGGGAAAGTAGATTCAACTTTTTAGCATGATTTTCCAAGAGTACCACATTTTAAACTGAAATAAAGAGAAAAGGACTACTTTTCATCTTGAAAAAGTAGAGTCCTCCTTTCCAGGCCTCAAATATGATCTTTCTATGAGTGCTCCCAGCTTCTACTTGCCCTTTGCAGATTGCCTTCTAAAAAACACTAAGAAAAAAAAAAGACCCTAAATACATGTTCTTCCCCTTTAGATCTAATTTGATAAAAACTGCCACCTTCCATTCTCCATATGGTTGCTGGTCACGGCCATCAAAAAGTTAATATTGTTACCAGAAATGAGCTTAACTTAACTCAAAACATGTGTTTGTACAACAGCATTTTAGAAAACTTTGCTTATATTTCCCTGTCCTCAACTTTTCTATGGTTTGTTTGTTTGAAAACAACATTTGAAATTCAATTACATTTACTGCAATTCTGAGAAGGGCCCCTGCTTCCTTTTAAAACAACTCACAGAGAAAACAAAATGGGGACTGTCAAGGAAATAAAACAAACTGCAGCTGGTGCAAGAGACCGTCTCTAGAGGCTGGCTTTACCCTTCTTCCTTTAAGCAGATTTACCTATTTAAGAATATTATCTTATACATAGCTCACTTCCAATTAGTCTTGTACTGTGGGATTCTCTCAGCAGTCAGTAATAACTGCAGCTGGATCATATGGTAACAAAGCCAGAACAAGTCCCGATTGAAGTCTCCCCCAGCCCAAAAATAACTGATATTTGTGAAAAAAACAGACCGAGATCCATACTTTATCTAGACGCAGTGACCTAAGTTATCACTTTGACCATACAGTCCTCTTTTAGAGTGTTTTTGTATGATTGCTATTCTAGATACAGGGAATCTTCAGTGTAATTAGTAATTAAAAGGTACAAGAGCATTTTGTTGTTAATAGCTCCAATAATAAAAGATGAATGACATGAACCACATTCCCTGATGCAAAATCCTCTTCCCTGAGGTTAGAGGATTGCCAGATCTCCAGAGTCTAGAACTGCACCTCCATCCCCTTTGCTGAAGGAAAATAATCTACAGAGTATGTAAGTTTCTTAACTCTTCCCTCCACACATGAGTAGCGTTCCCCTTAAGACCTGCTAAAAGCTTCAGTACTACTTGAGGCACAAATAAGAGTAACAGAGCAACTGCCTTCTGAAATTTGAGATTCTGATACAATTTTCCAGAAATACAGATAGACTGGGGCCTGAGGGAGCAGAAACTTCTCTAGCTAGTTGTATGATGGACATCTACTTGGTCAGTGCAAGGGAGTATTGTTAAATCTCCATTTTTGCTACTTTCTATATTACTTGAGATAGTAGTTTTTAACAATGTAGAACTAATTAAAATATATGACTACAAATAAATAACACTCTCCAGAGATTTTAATTGAGCAAGAGTCAGATGTTTACTTGTAATCCTCACATATTTTTATGAAGGCACCACTGTAGGGTAAACATCGATGCCGGAATTTCTCTAACCAAAACTCAGTCTGGAAAAACTGCCAAATGACAAAACCAAAGACTATATACTGTACATATACACTTACCAGCATGACACTTTGCAAGTGTTCATAAGATTTACCTGAAATCAGATCTTTCACATTTGAAACAATTCTGTCTTTGTGAAAAACACAACAATGCAAAATATTGTCAGAAAAGAAAAAAATATTTTTAGATTTCATTTGTCATCTTTCTACAAGAAAAGTAAGAAAAATGGTAGTTACCAATGAAAAAAATATTTTCCCAATTTTTAATTGAAATATTAAAAATGCTTTGTTAGGTCTATGCAGGAAACAAAGTTTGTCAGGAAAGACATTGTCTTTTGTGAAAACAATTCACAGATCTGGAAAAAACACAGGGAAGCTTTTAAGCACACAAACATTTTACAAGTCTAAGGTGGATGTAGTAATCCCAAGGCTGCACAGCAGCTGTAAACAATTGCTATGGGTTTAATGCAAGTACATTCATCAGAAAATTGTAGTGAAAAGAGATGTACCACAAGAGAAAGTGATAAGGTCTTAAGCCTTGTCATAAAGAGAGAGAACTGATGTCAAATATGAACTTGAATGAATAAAACAGATTGACTGTTGAAGAAACGCAAAATAGGTGACTACGCTCATCTGAAACCATGGTAAGCCGGGGTAACTCATTGTTCCCTTTAATTTGAATACAGATGAATCTCGGATTTTAGTTAATCAGACCCAATGTGTTTTTCTTTGGGAATAGGAGAGGGAAGAGGAAAGAAGAGAATGTGGATTGGTTTGGGTGTTTTGTTTTGCTTTGTTTTACTTTCTTTTATTTTGTTTTGTTTTGTTTTCTTTTTTCTTTTTCAATAAAGAACTAGATCATTTCCACATCTTCGGGAGCTTATCAGCATTCCAATATATAATTATACAACAAGAATCTCAAGCACGGAAATGCTGGAGCGTATGTTGTCAATACCTGGGGCAGAAAGGAGGACAGCATAGACAATGTGCTTCAGGTCTCCTCTGCTGAGCTTTCCATGGGGGTTAAAGGATCAATACTTTTATCGTTAGATATTCCAGGGAGTTAGTTTTTGCCAACATATTCTCTTGGTTTTACAAACATGAAAAATATAAAACTTCTAATAGTCCAAATAATTCAGTTATAATCAGGACCTCCAAGTAATTTCCTAAACACACAACTTAGCCTCATGACTTGCACACATCACCTTACACGTGTAAGCAGTTCAGTTGAAGAATGATACATCCTCACTGGGAAAAAAAAATAAAATGTGAGATCGGGTCTGGAAGAGATAACTTGCCAGTTCAGTGGCCTTCATTTGAGAGCTTTTGAAGAGTACTAAACTACTGACTTTATAACTTGGAATAATTATAAATGTTTATAAAATATCTATTTTATAATACAAAATAATTATAAAATAACTGTATTTTATAAACTACGATATATAAATAGGTTATCAAGTCATAAAGTAAGTTGGTATGACTTTTCTCTTTATATTGACATTTCTGTTTAAGACTTATCAATATCTAATTAGCATTAGGACTACAAACAAAGTCACCACCAGGAGCAATTAAATACAAGCTTTTGCTTTTCAAGTTGACAAATGCATATTATGGCTTCATTTATAGCAAATGTCATAACAGAATTGAGATTTTATATATGCATGTCATTTTGAGATTTAGAAATAACTGAGGACTCCATCCAGACCAGCCAGTGGTCTAAGCATTCTGAAGGACTCTGTGTGATTTGGGACTCAACACACTGATCTGGCATAAAAATGCAGCCTAGCAATCTAAGACTGCCAAGCACCCAAAGGCAGAAAGTGTCAGGCATCTCTCTGGCTAAAATTTTGGTTCCAGCATGTTGGCTCTTCACTTCCTTCTCTGCACTACAGTGTGTGAGACTGCTTAATCTGCCAGTGGAGCAACCAAAGTTCAGTAGTGAATTAAGAGCTCTCCACAGATAGCTCTGCTTCCACAAGATTTGCACACAAAACTTGAGAAGTGCCAAAGTAATCAAAATGACCATTCATATGCTTAGATAGGCACATGTCTGATTTGACTGAGCTTACTCAATTTTCTAAATCACTTTGGGGCATAAACTGGTATAAATGCAAGAAATTCATATAATGAAACTAGAATTTTATGCCTAGGAAATATGCCAAGACTCATAACCATTCCCCCAGCTAAACTCTACTTTGCCTGATTTTCTGAATTAAGTGGTGGTAATTATGTGCCTAATATGCATTCCTAGTTAACATGCTTGTCTCTATAAATTCAGTAATTGCTTATTCAAACAATGCAACAGGCATGTAACACATAATTGGCATGCACAATTACCTGATTTGCATCAGCAGTCACTGTAATTTCATGTCACTCTGGTTATGCATGAAATCATGAGTGTATTTTGGAAGACATTTGAAACCCAAATGCAAAACAGAGACACAACATAAGTTTCTAAATCAATAATCTTTTCCTCTCCCTTTAAAACTATTTTATTTCCATGGTGTTTGTCTTAATTTTTGTGCATTTACTTGTGTTTATTTATTTGTTTTTACTTTCCTTAGCTCTCTGTCCTGTAATCAGGTCTGTAGAATATTTTGAACAACTAGTCCCATGAGAGGGCTAGAGCTCCTGTGTCTGTCTGTGTCAGCTAAATGGTGCTTGTGTTCCTTCCGGTACGTTCAAAGTGGCCTAAAATTTTCAATAAGCAAAAGCTGAAGCGTTTTCATCGAGGCATATCTACCTTCTGAAAAGGAAAGTTTTCTCTAAACATAGTTGGTATTATTGATGATTATGTATTTAGCCTTCCCAATTATCAGCATTCTTATTGTTATTTTTTAATTTAAAAAAACATTTAAATATGTTATTGCAATTATGATTTATTTTTTCATTTAATGGAATGGGAACTTTACAGAAATTACCATTTTCACTTCTGAATGCTTTAAAGTTGGTGATTTAAATACTTCAATAATTTCAATAGGTATAAGTTTAGATAACGTTTTTCTTGCACATTTTGTTTACTAATTGAATAAATATATTAAAAAACTTTTTTTAAAAAAAGACTGAACCCCTTATTGATGGAACAAGTTAAAGGAAGCTGTGTTCCATTTTCACTGTGCAACGTAATACAGGGGAAAGCAGAGCATTAGAGTAATTTAACAAGGTGAAACACAGGTAACTGTAGCCTTGCCGGTGTCTGTAGGATGGGAGAGCTGGAGCTGATTCAGATTTCTCAATGCCTGCGCCTGGCTGTATCACAGTTCTTAGTTCAGCTCTGCGTGAACTTAAATGTGCAGTTTTAAAATTTAGCTGGTTTTCAACTTTTCAGTTACTCAAGCATTCAAATCATTTTATTTCCCTGTATTCCCCAAAGTATCCCTGCTTGAGATCCATAAAGCTGTTACTCATTAGTCTAACATCCTATCTTAACTAGTGACAGCAGAGTATTAACTTTACTAGATGCTATTTTCTCTTAAGAAGTCTGTGCAGGACTTTATCCCCAGGCAGTTCATCCTCATTCTCACACTTGAAAATGTGTGTTCAAATGGTTGTGTCCTCCTGCAGAAGAGGTCGCTTGAAGCCTGGGCACAGAGCTGGAGCTCACACCCTCCCAGAGCTGTTTGTGGACCCACACTGGATGGGGGCCTGAGGAGCACTGGGCAGCAGCTGGTGACGGTGGACGGTGATGCCTCTGTGGGAGCTCCTGGAGAAGCCCGGACTGCCGCAGTCAGGACACTCACCAGTTAGTGCCAACCATGTGGTCAAACCTAAGGAAAAAATGTCAGATTTGGGCTCAGTCTTTTAGATTTAAGGTATGGAGTCAATCATCTGAAGACCCCTCTGCGTAGACAGAAATTCCACCTGCTGTGTGAGGTCTCTCATTTTCTGTGTGTGTGTCACTTATATGAAGTAAAGCAACCCCAACAAGTGAAAGTGAGCAAGGAAAGCAGACTAATTGCTAGGTTAATCTTCCAGGACAGTAGAGGGTACTATTATATTATGCAATATTTTGACGGGTGCACTGAACTAACTTTTAAAATCTAATTTCATTGGATCTAAAAATATAAACAATAAGTGTCTGATTCATCCTAGGGCAAAATAATAAAATATATATAACTGTATATGTGTTCATAGGTATGTATAGCAATAATTTGTTATGGAATATTAATATGCATGTATTTATATAGAACCTACACACATAGATGTGTACATGTGCACATTCATGTGCGCACACATGCTCAAGAGCATAAAAACACTAGGAGAGCATTACAGATCTTTGCAGT
Organism: Antrostomus carolinensis; assembly: GCF_000700745.2. Classification (NCBI taxonomy): domain Eukaryota; kingdom Metazoa; phylum Chordata; class Aves; order Caprimulgiformes; family Caprimulgidae; genus Antrostomus; species Antrostomus carolinensis. The sequence continues at coordinate 116,812 of NW_010294657.1, forward strand.
TAGGGTGATATAATGCATCTTCTTTCCTCCTTGCCTGTGACAGAGCTGCAGAGCATGATACAGAAACTGCCCACTGCTAGGTAGCAGCTTTGGCACTTTTTATTTCCCACAATGATTCATTATTAGAGAGTAATTTGTTCTGTCAGTAGCTGACTTTCATGCTGCTCTGTGCTGAAGGTGTTCAGCATGAAACAAGTGATTTCCCACAAAGGATGGATTACGAAGCTGAAAGTGTAAACGATGGTGTCTTCCAGTTTAGTATGGCAGCACTTTCTAGCCATAGGTTTTAGGAAGCTGGCTAAAAACCTCAGCATGAGCTCTCCTACCACCTCAAACAGAAAAGCCAATTAACAGTGGAATATGTATTTGCCAACATGGGAGTCACATTTTCATTGTATGATCTTCAAGGCTATACATGGCTGGAGGAGTCAGATGCAGCTACATACTCATACTGATTATCTCTTTTCCCAGTCTAGGAACTCCTCCAGGGCTATAATTACCTGCATTTTGTCCTGTTAAGTGGTCTTTAATGCTTGATTTTCCTCTGTGTTGACTAAGTTCCAAAATGAGTGATGGAGCACTATGATCTGGGACTGCCACTAAATGGGGAGAAAAGAAGAAAATATATCTACTCTGCGATAAAAAAGATGGAAAGAATAATATCAATAACATTGCAGGGTTACTTTACAAACGTGAATAATGTAAAAAAATAAGACTTAAAGGAAGAGCAGTGAGAAAACTTCCAAATATAAAGGTATATTCTTCTTTCTGCTTTAGCTGCTATTATGGAGCAGCTTTGAATTATTTTTAATAAATTATGTCTAATTTTACTAACCACATCTATTATTCTTTTGAGCAAAACCACTTTAACTGAAAAATTCAAGACTGTATATCTTTCACTTTAGTGCCTGGGAAACACAAATTCTCTCTCTTTGATCTCACGTTAAAGAGCCAGAGCTCTGCATTTAATATGCCTTATACATTTAAATAATATTTATTGTTTATTTGTTATTTATTTATTATTTGTTGATTATCACCTAGCTCTGTTTGGGCACACAGATACTCTGACAGTACAATCTGAATATATGATTTTTATATTAAAAGTGGTACAGTTGCTTTTAGGGCTGCTGATCCTGTGCATGCTCTGTCTCCTTATGCACAAGACAAATGAAGCACCAGTCACAATGCTGACCCATAACCAGAGGAAGCTGCTTATGTCAAAGCTGGCAAAACACAAAGTGGTTTCACTGTGTGGGAGGAAAAGGCCAGCAGTGCTCTCTGGCTGCTGCTGACACAGTGGCATTTTCTTTTCTGGAGAGCCATGTCAAGAACCTCAGGTGAAAAAAAACAGAAGAAATCTTAAATTCTTGCACCCTGCTCTTATTTTCACATGTTCAAGTCATCTAACACCCATCTTTGCTCACGCTTATTACTGCAGAGAGACAGGTACATGTGGAAGAGCAAATCTAAAAACTCAAGAAGTAGGCTGGGCAGGAACACAGACCAAAGCCAGATGATACCATTGGCTTGTCCTTCATCTTGTGCTGACTGCAGGACACAAACAACTTTATTCTGTCTGCTTGCAATCTTAAAACTGCCTTGTCCCTGACACAACATTCAATTATACATGTATAGTTTGGAATGCCTTAAAACATCCTATTTTTTAACATATGGGGGACAAAATTTCTTGGGGTAAGTTATAAAAAGTTGTCATTTTACATGTTTCTTTTATGAAAATTAGCAAATCTTACTCTTGATATTTTAGTTAGTTTAGATCAAACCTGATTGGCTTGTGAACCACATTTTCAGGAGTTTTCATTTCTTAAAACCCTTTTGAGACCCATCAGAATACAAAGCTGCATCCACTTAGCTCACCAAATGCTGGAGGCTTGCCCAGCTATTACTCTTCATTGGAAGGCATGATTTCTCTTGATCCTTGCAATGACAGCTCTCACACCAGCCTGCTCCTATAGATAAGCCTCTGCTCCTCCTTGGACAGCCTCAAGCAATGCTTCAGAGAGTTGGGCACTAGCTAGGGCTGCCTTGTCTGCTCTTTTTAAGAATCACAGCAGGCTTGTGTGAAAAGTACTTGCTGTTAGTCAGATCAAAATCACCCTTCATTAAATGCAAGTTAAGTTAAAGTGGAAATATGTTTGTTCTGGAAGGTACATTCAAAATATCTCATGCTTATAAAAGCATTGGGAGAAGAATTGAAGGAAATAAACAATATGATCTTCCCAGAGCACACACAAATCTTAAAGACCTTGTTTAATCTCTTGCTTCAGGTGACATTTTATGTTCCTTTTTAGTCTGCAAGATCAGGGATCTCTGCGCCCTCCCTGCTGATCATTGCAGCTAATCTTTGGAGCAAATGCTTTCCTGATAAATCTCATCTTTTATAGCTAATCTACAGCTCTTCTCAGAGTCCTCTAAAGTTTTGGTATTATTCAATTCCCCTTCCAAAATCTTATAGTCTATCAAAACCCACTAGTGTTCAAAGTAATGGAAAATTAAGGACTGTTGCTAGCTGTAGCAAATGCTCCTTTTGCAGTGCAGGTGCTATTTGCACAAAAGGATCTGTTTGCATTTCCTTGACTTAATGAGGGGAACAAATCTACCACTGTAACTGAGGTGCATTTTTCTCCTGGCAGCAACATCAGCATAAGGAGATTTTGTTCCCTGCATGTTTCCCCTCCATGGTCCCCTGCTTTCATATTCTGATTCCCGCACTGCCCTGTAACTGACCTAAATTCTTTGTTGATTTTAATCTTAATTTAAATTAACTCAATATCTGACTTCAAGGTCAAGGGAACACTGTTCAAAATATCTAATGTTATCAGATTTTGTGCAAGATTTAAACTCAAGCGCACTAAAATATATTCAAACAGTGACTGCAGTCTGTAATATTTTTAGGGCAGTGTCAACAACGATGGTGGAATATGGGAGTTTTCAAGAGCAGCAAGTTCTGTTGGTTCATGAGAGATTTAATTTGTTATGAAAATTAGAATGAACTGTTCAGTGCATCACAAGTCCACAGGGCTCAGTTCCAAGTACCAGCTTTGCAGATCTTTCTGTGATTGAAGTTAGGCACGTTAGAGGAGAAAAATGCTGATTTGCAGTCAAACTCCATGTGGAAAAAGAAATGTAGACATTTGAGAAAGCAAATATAAATTCTCAAAAAGAAAGTACCAACAGAGATCAGTCCCACTTCTGAAAATAAAATCCTATGTTCCTGGAAGTCCTTGCTCAGTAGTTTCAGAAGAATAAAATTATTAGCATGCTGTAGTTTTTGGACAACTTATTCTCGTGAAGAATTAATCTTAGCTAAAGAACGATAAAAACCAATGCAATAAACTGCCTAATGAATGAAATGAGTGTGGTACCTGCATCTTTCAAAACAACTACCTGAAACAAGGATTAAAATGCTTTCCAAAGATAAGAATCTGCAGTCATCTCAGTACATCCTGAGATTACTGAATACTCAGACTAACATTATTTCACATTGATCTGTTTATTTCTTTAAAAAATATGTTTGGTTCCAGATACCACAAAAGTTTGCTGTAACGGTTGAGCCCAGACAGTAAGTGTGGAAAGCATTTAGCCTGTTTGAACACACCCTCCACTGGCAAGCTACTGAAATATCAACAGCATTTCATATCAACAATGGATGAAATCTACTGGGGTTTGTTTTTATCAAGGTAAGTCAGTGCTTGTAACCAGAGCCCAATTTCTTGAAACGAACTGCTAACTGGAAAATTATAAGCACTGGTTTTGCTATTGCTGTAGCTTGCAACATTACAGACATAGAAGATACAGGAGGAACGATCTGTCACTTGGCTTTTTCTAATGAAAAGCCCAAATGACTGTAAACAATAAACCAGATCTATTTCGTTAATCTAATATGACTCAGAGCATCAAATTTGGCACTCAGCAGCAGAAAAATCCAAGAACTACATTTTGTCATAATGCCTGAAAACTACCGCATTCATAAGAAGTTACAAATTGTATGGAAAAAATAATTCTTAATGTTCTTATCTTAGTTTCAGTATCTCCTATACAACTGCATGTGCAGATGCTTCTCCGGAAGAGCTCTTAAACTTTGTCTTTATCTCCGCTCCATCAATGTCTGCAGCAGTGGAGGGAGGGGGAAGAGTGGGGAGGGAAGTCGGCTGGAAATTCCAGGGGGCATTTCATGGTGTTTCCCAACCATTTGGGACACACCAGTATACACAGGAACCTGCAACGCCTTATGACAATATCAGCATAAAATCAGCACCTACTCGATGCTCATCTCGTGTCTGTCTTCTTTGTGCCCTAGCGACCATCTGCATATTGCAGGAAAAACCCTCTTGGCTGTCAAACTGCTTTGCTAGCAGGCTCATCCCTCACACTACGCACCTGGGGATGAGTATCTGTTATCTACAAACACAGAAGCAAATCAAGACCAAATCTTATTCTTTCCCTCCTTTACCCTTGCTAACATCTTGACTTCCATTAGAGTTAATTTTCACACGAACTGGCTAAATGAGAACTGAAAGCCATTACGGGCTCCAGAAGCTAAGTGACAATGATAGTTACCAATCTCTGCAATAAATAGGTCAATGTACAGTTTCCTCATGTGTGCAACATAAACGTTTATTTTCAGAAACAATGCTGTTTCTCCCATAATTTGAAAGGCAGGCCAGGATTTCAGTAGTGCAGCTCCAGCCAGTGAGTAACTCACAGGACAGGCTGTGAACCAGGTTTGAAATGGTTGTTTAACCCTTAGGTCTTCCCTGTTCATCCTATGATTTCTAAGAGGTATTTCATCACTTTGCCCCTCAAGTTATGCTGGGTTTATTAAAAAACAGTTCAAACTGTACAAGAAGAAATACTGCCCTGACATATTCCTGGTGTGGTCTCCTGCCCGCTGCATGTAGCGGTTGAGCACTCGGGGAGAAATGAGATAGACGGGATGAAATAGCTTTGCACTAGGAGAAGGAATGATTACTGGTTTGGTGTTGACTCCATTACTTGCTCCTTCTTTTTAACAGTGGAAACACTGATGACTAGTTTGAGGATGCTTATTTTCTCCTCTGTGGGTTTTTGTTTGTTTCTTTTTGGTTTTTGGTTTTTGTTTTTCCCCAAATGTGGAGAAGGTACAAAGGGAGTATAATCACTTTAATAAAGAAAATATTTCTTATAGGTTACAAATTAGTATTTAGGTTTCCTTTCCTCTCTTGTGTAACCCACCATAATTTCCTACCTATCCTTGTTTATATATATTTTTTTAATAAGTCAGATCTTTGTCCCATATATATGTTGACCACCAGTTCAGGTTGCATTGCTCTCAGATTCTTTATCCTTTTAGCGAATATAAATCCACTTGCTTGCAATGCACGATTGTTCCAGGATGACAGGATCTCTACCTTTTGCCAGGAAAGAGCAAGGGAACCTGTGTTGGGTATTTTGCAAAGGAAAGTACAAAAGGATTAGAAATTCCAAAAATAGGTCAAAATACTCAATGATGGGAGATGGAAGAAGCAGACTTCATCAAAGAAGAGTAAGTGAAAGTCACACAAATTATTTTTAGCCTATAATATTTCCTAGCGTTAGGTCTGTAATGCTGTAATTATATATTTAAAGTCTTATTAATTATTATTATTAATGTATATTATTGGAATATAAGAATCTTAATCTTATATAATTTTAAGGATTATGTAATCAAAATATCATCAGAAATGCACTTGTACACAACTACTTCTCCATCTTCTCTGGATTGTTTTATAGACCATATAGTAAAATTCTCTTTGTTATCTTTTCCATTTAGATGTGGGACTGGGGCAATATTTTGACCTGTAGTTGAAGGGCCTCACACATGAAGTTAGTGTAAGTAGATGAGAAAAAAGAAAGAGAAGTGTAACTGACTGTCAGGTGTCCATTTGACTCTCCACACTCATTGTTTGGATGTAACTGTGGCAGATCTGTCCAGAGAAAGAGATACACTATTTATGCCCATATTACCAATTCAGGATTTATGGGATAAAATTTACTGCTTTTTCATATGTAAGAGGTCAGATCTCTTGGTCATACTATGATATTAAAATCTATTACTAGGTCCCATTTTGTGAAATTTGTTCCTCTTTCTTATCCCTACTGTTTAAAATTACAGGTTCCACAGCATACCTCCTCTGATCATGTCAGCTTCTATTTTTTGTGATCAGAAAAGTGACATTTCTCTCTCTTTCCTCTTTCATCCACTATCTACTAACTTATTTCATGCTTACTAGTTTTAGCCATTTCAGCAGTTCTAGACCTATAAAAAAATATAGCATCTGTTGCCAAGTTGCAACTTGCTCACTATGGAGCATACTCCACCTTTTGAAGATCTATTTTCATAAATAGTGTTATTTGATTTTTGTTCTAATCTTGCTGCCTCATAACTTCATTTTTCAGGAAGATCCATGGTGTGAGAAAAGGGAAGTAGTCACTCCTTATTTACTATCTCATTATTTGTGAACTTCTAGAACTTTATCTATTCACTCATTCATCTTTTCTCCAAGTAGCAAAGCACTATTTTCTCCATTTTTTTCCTCTTACAAATATTGCTCCTTGCCTCCGGTTGACTTTGCAGCTCTTCTCTCTTTTCTAACCCTGACACATACTTGGGAATAGGGGATAAGGAGAACTCCAATGCTTCAGATGTGTAAATGCAAAGTGGTGTGACATTTCCTGTGTTTTCACAACATCATAGAATAGTTGAGGCTGGAAGCCACCTGTTAAAATAATTTAGTCCAATGCCTGTTCTCAAGCAGGGAAAAATAAAGTCAATTGCCCAGGACTGTGTAGAGCTGGGTTTTGAATATCTCCACAAATGAAGATTCCACAGCCTTCCACAAGGTAACCAGTGCTCAACCACTCTCACAGTAAAAAGTGTTTTCTTGTGTTCAGATTGAATTTCATAGAATCACAGAATTGTAGGAGTTGGAAGGGACCTTAGGAGATCATCTAGTCCAACCCTCCTGCCAAAGCAGATTCTCTACAGCAGGTTACACAAGAAAGAGTCCAGGTGGGTTTTGAACATCTCCAGAGATGGAGACTCCACAACCTCTCTGGACAGCTTGTTCCAGTGCTCCAACACCCTTACAGTACAGAAGTTTTTCCTTAAGTGAAAGAGTAAAGCCTTAGAAGATTTATAAATCACTTACTGGCTTCACTTGCATCTGTTAATTACTTAGTTGCAAAACTTAACAAGATCCTTAGGTAGCAGAAGATTCAGAAATCACCCAGTTTTTACATTATATCTTTCCTCTTAGGTTGCTAACAAACTTAAAGTGAAAGTTTATCACCTAGTTGTTCACATGTATCTGCTTGCTTAGATCATTCAACTGTGTAAACTCACAATTGTTCTCCTCAGCCACCTGAGAATTTGATAACCTTAGGACCTTTTACTAATGTTCTAACATAAAGCTATCAGAAGTGCTTAGGCCTGAGGAATGACATATAAAGATTAATGGCTAAACATTCTTCTGTCCCAAGAGTGTAAAAGGGACACCACTGCGCAGAATCAAAGACGAGTTCCATCAGCAGACACAAAGATGAAGACTATCAAAAGACCAACAACTCGTGTTACTGCACAAGCGTGAAGGACATTTTCATATGCCAAATAGTTACGGATAATGTTTTGAATATGTAGATAATTTCTTGGAAGTTCAAGGAATATATATGCATTAGGTCAATATAATGTGTGCTGAAAAAAAGACAGATGCACACAACTTGGGGTAGCCATCTCCGTGTGTCCAGCACTGCAATAAAGAATACCTGCTTTCTAAAACTCCAAAACAAGTCTTAGAGAGTTTCTTTTGACTGGCTTTCTTAGTATCATAAGTTTGTCTGGAACTTTTGGTGTTCCAGTTTTTGCCCATTGCCCCTTGTCCTGTCACCAGCCACCACCAAAAAGAGCCCAGCCCCATCCATTTGGCCCCCACATTTCAGATATTTATAGACATTGATAAGGTCCCCTCTCAGTCTTCTCTTCTCCAGCCTGAAGGGTCCCAGCTCTCTCAGCCTCTCCTCATAAGGCGGATGCTCCAGGCACCTCATCATCTTTGTGGCCCTCCTCTGGATTCCCTCTAGGAGATCCCTGTCCCTCTTGAACTGGGGAGCCCAGAACTGGACACAGTATTCCAGACGTGGCCTCACCAGGGCAGGGTAGAGGGAGAGGAGAACTTCCCTTGACCTGCTGGCCACGCTCTTTTTAATGCACCCCAGGATACTGTTGGCCTTCCTGGCCACAAGGACACCCTGCTGGCTCATGGCCAGCCTGCTTGTCCACCAGCACACCCAGGGCCTTTTCCCCAGAACTCCTCTCCAGCAGGTCAGCCCCTAACCTGTACTGGTGTATATGGTCATTCCTTCCCCATGTGAAGGACTCTACATTTGCTCTTGTTGAACCTCTTCAGGTTCCTTTCTGCCCAACTCTCCAGTGTGACCAGGTCTTGTTGAATGGCAGCACGGCCTTCTGGTGTGTCAACCACTCACAGAATCATAGAATCACAGAATGTTAGGGACTGGAAGGGATCTCAAAAGATCATCTAGTCCAATCACCCTGCCGGAGCAGGAACCTAAATGTGATCACATAGAAAGGTGTCCAGGCGGGTTTTGAATGTCTCCAGAGAAGGAGACTCCACAACCTCCCTGGGCAGCCTGTTCCAGTGCTCTGGCACCCTCACTGTAAAGAAGTTCCTTCTGAAATTTAAGTGGAACCTTCTGTGTTCCAGCTTACACCCATTACCCCTGTCCTATCATTGTGCATCACTAAGAGCCTGGCTCCATCCTCCTGATATTCGCCCTTAACATATTCATAAACATTAATGAGGTCACCCCTCAGTCTCCTCCAAGCTAAAGAGACCCAGCTCCCTCAGCCTTTCCTCATAAGGGAGATGCTCTACTCCCTTAATCATCTTCATGGCTCTGTGCTGGACTCTCTCCAGCAGTTCCCTGTCCTTCTTGAACTGTGAGGCCCAGAACTGGACACAATATTCCAGATGCGGCCTCACCAGGGCAGAGTAGAGGGGGAGGAGAACCTCTCTCGACCTACTAACCACACCCCTTCTAATGCACCCCAGGATGCCATTGGCCTTCCTGGCCACGAGGGCACAGTGCTGGCTCATGGTCATCCTGAGCCTCCCAGGATGTATCATCCCAGCTCCTCCCAGCTTTGTATCATCAGTAAACTTGGTGAGGGTGGACTATATCCCTACATCCAGGTCATTGATGAAGATTTTAAACAAGACCAGACCCAGCACCCACCCCTGGGGAACATCACTAGTTACAGGCCTCCAACTAGATTATGTGCCACTGATCATAACCCTCTGAGCTCTGCCAGTCAGCCAGTTCTCAATCCACCTCACCATCTGCTCATCAATCCCATACCTTCTAAGCTTTGCTACAAGGATGTTGTGGGAGACAGTATCAAAAGCCTTGCTGAAATCAAGGTAGACAACATCCACTGCTTTCCTCTCATCTACCCATCTGGTGATGACATCATAGAAGGCTACCAGATTGGTCAAGAATGATTTCATCTTAGTGAACCCATGCTGACTACTCTTGATAACTTCCTTTTCTTCCAATTGCTTAGAGATGGCATCAAGAATAAGTTGCTTCATCAATAGAATCATCAGAATAGAATATCAATAATAAGTTGTTTCATCTTTTTTAATTTCTTCTTCTTGCCTCTTGTCATCACTGAGAAGGGTCTGACTCCATTGTTTTTACTCCCTTCAGTTATTTAAACACACGGGTAAGATACGCCCCGAGCCCTCTCCAGCCTGTCAGCCTCTCCCTGTATGAAAGGTGCTCCAGTCTCTTAATTATCTTTGTGGCCCTGCACTGGACTCATTGTACATCTTTCTTGTACTGGGGAGCCCAGCACAGGACCCAGCACTCCAGATGTGTCTCACCAGGTCTGAGTAGAGAAGACGACTCACCTCCCTTGATTTGCTGCCAATACTTTGCCTAATGCAGCTCAGGAGGCTGTTGATCTTCTTTGCTGCTACAGTGCATTGTGGGTTCATGTTCATCTTGTTGTTCATTGAAACACTAAGGTCTTTTTCTGAAGAGTTGCTTTCCAGCCAGTCAACTCTCAGTATGTACTGGAGCCCAGTGTTATACCTCCCCAAACACAGGACTTTGCATTTCCTCTTGCTAAATTTCCTGAGATTCCTCTCTGTCCAACTCTCCACCCTGCTGAGGTCCTGTTGAATGGCTGCACAACCATCTGATGTATCAACCACTCTTCCCAGTTTATTATCACCTGCAAATTTGCTGAGAGTGCACTCTGCCCTGTTGTCCAGGTCATTAATGAAAATGTTAATCTGTGTTGGCCACAGCATTAACTCCTGTGGTACATCACTAGTTGCTGATCTCCAACTGGACTTTGTGCAGTAGATCACAACACTTTGGGTCTGGTAGTTCAGCCAGTTCTCAGTCCAGCTTGACTCTTATCTAACCTATGCATTGTCAACTTGTCTATGAGGATGTTGTGGGAGACAATGTCAAAGGCCTTACTAAAGTCAAAGTAAACAGTATCCAATGCTTTCGTACTATCCACCAAGATAGACACCTTGTTATAGAATGCTCTCAGGTTGGCTGAGCCTGATTTCATGTATTTGGAAATGATTTCCAGATTTAATTGCTCCATCATCTTCCCAGCGATTGAGGTGAGACTGATCACCCTGTAATTCCCCGATCCTCTTACTTCCCCTTTTTGCAGATAGGAGTGATGTTTACTTTCTTCCACTTCAAAGGAGTCTCTCCTATCTCCTGTCAGCACTCATAGATGCATCCATTTGCACCCCATGAGGGCAAATGTACGTTCAGTTTGTTAGAGTGCTCAGTAACCTGGTCCTTCTCAAAGAGTGAGTTTTCTTTGCTCTAGATTTCCCTCTGGTCTCAGGGGCATGGGATTTCTGAAGACTGGTCTTGCTAGCAAAGACTGATGCAAAGAAGGCATTGAGTACCTCAGCATTTTCTGTATAATTTGCCACCAAGATCCCTGACTCATTCAACAGCAGGCCCATGTATTATTTAGTCTACCTTTTACTGTTTATGTACTTATAGAACTTTTCTTGTTGCCTTTCACATGCCTTAACAGATTCAACTCCAGGCTGGCCTTGACATTTCTAACCCTGTCCCTACAAGATCAAAAAACAGAGTCGCCAGCTCTGGCTTCTACCTTTTACACTTCCTTTTCATGTCTGATTTCAGATAGGAGCTCCTTGCTCATCCATCTTCATTTGTTTTTTTCCCCTGTTGCTTTCCTGTTATTCATAAAGAAGGTTCAGACAGGCCAAGCCACGATGATGCAACAGAAGACCAACAAGTGATACTTTTTGAAGTGATTGCACAGGACCATTAATTTTAAGAATGCCAGGGATCCTTGAGGATTAATCCCTTAAACCTTGCCTATGGGTGGAAAACGGGTTCAAAAATTCGAGTAGAGGTCTTTACACAAGTACTTTGTGCCATATTACAAAAGGGAACCAGGTTCCCTGTGAGGGAGATGGGTTGCACTGACTGAAGTTCACTAAACTAATTTGTCATGGAGTGATGGGACTCATTATTTTTGAAAAATGGGTCATTGTTCCCTTTTCCCACCCACTCAAAGCACACTGAAATAACTTCCTGTTAATGCCAACGATTACAGGGGATCATAATTGCAAAAAAGGTATGATCTCTACTATTTTGCGGGGCTTTTTGTGGAGTCTGTTACCAAGGCCATGAGTAAGTAAATAACATTAAATAGAAGTTACTCACAGGCTATTGATTGTTTAGGTTATAAGTGAAGGCAAAAATAAACTGAGACCAGAAATTTCCTTTACTGAACTATGTGGCAATCAAAGACCCATTTTACACCACTGATGAAATAATAGTAAGGGAAATAAAAAGAAAGGAAGGAAGTCAATGAGAGACAGTAAGGGTGCTGGAGGTTGCAACTGGCAAGTGAAGCCACCTCTGAGAGCAGCTTTCAGTTGGAGGAGTTGGCAGAGGACCAAGGGCTGTTTGTGTGTTTTGATCCAAACTGCAAAATGAAGTCAAAAGGGCTTCTTTCAATTTGCTTGCTTTACTTGCACCATCCTCGTCCTCTGGGTACCTTGTTAAGAGTTTTCTCTGCTGGCCACCAAAATCACAAGCTCTGGCTGCTAATTTTCAACTCAGCCTCACTCTTTGCTTTTCCTCTTCCTGCACAATGTTGCAACATTGGGATGGATCTTATTTTCCCATGGCAAATGCTGCATTGCATGTGAGCCCTGAAGGAGGGGCACACTGTGACAATGTTCTGTCCTTGTCCTCATGGAAGTGATGACCGAGAGGATGTGGGTGAGTTAATCAATTACATTCCTGCAGGCAGGCAGAAAAAAAACTGGGGAAGAACAGAACTCGTGGTTCACAGATGGCTATTCAGTTAATGGAGTGAGATCATCTATATTTGAAAAAGTCAAACCAGGTAATCAGAGCTGGCTTCCAGAAAGCAGAATCTAAGGCAGGTGATTGGGACAGTGTCTGCCCTCACAGAGGTGGAGGTGGGTGGGAGGTGCCCAAGCCCTATGTCCCTCAAGTACCAAATCTGATGTTTCTCTCAGTAGCAGTAAAAATAGCTCAACAGTACACCAGCTATATGCAAGCAGTTTGTTTGACACAGTTGTGGTTTTTTATTCCTCAGCACCTCAACCCTAGGTTTGGTTTCAAAAGAAGTAAAAGGAGTAATTCTGTTTGACTTCAAGAGACCCTCAGTGGGCTCGTGAGAGGGACAATTAATTGAGGTATCAAAATACCTGTTAGAATTAAATGGTCAGTGAAAATGTGCTGTTGTCACTTGAGAATTAGACATTTTTTTAGATTTAATGTCTCAAAATCAGAATAAGGCCAGAAGGTATTTTAGACACCTGTCCTGGTTTTGCTAGGATAGAGTTAATTTTCTTTTTACTAATTAGAATAGCAGTATTTTACTTTCAGTATTTCAGTTCAGCCTTAGTATGAGAAGAACGTTGATAACAGTACTGGTGTTTTTAGTTGTTGCTGGGGCTCAATGCCACCGTGTTTGGCCGCTTCACAGCAGCATTAGGACTGAGAGGGAGAAGCGCAGTGAATAACAAAACCCAAAATTGACATTTGGATGTGCCAATGAAATATTCCATATCATATCCCGTCATGTCAGTATATTAACCAGGGTTGACCGGAAGACGGGGGTATTCTCTTGCAGATCGCTCAGGCTCACTCTTCCGGGGTTTCGGTTTTGGGACCGTTTCGTCTCCGGGATCTCTGGCTGGCACAGGCTGGGCATCAGTCAGTGGGCGGTGAGCACTGTGTATCACTCATTTGCATAGTCTGTTACCACTGTTGTTATTTGAATTAGTAAATAGTTTTTATCTCAACCCATGAGTTTCCTTGCCCTTTTCTTTCCAATTCTCTCCCCTACTCCCTGGGCGAGGGAGGGGGAGGGTGAGAGACCAGGCTCTGTTTGGCTGCAAGCTGCAAGCCAAAAGGGTGAATCCACCCAAACCACCACAACACTTTTACTTTTTATGTTGTCTCCCTGCACCCCTTTCCCCCAAAGAATGAACTGTCATAAGGGGTCTGCAGTCTAGTGTGTTTTACCTGTATAAAAAGCAGACAGGGACAAATTAATTTCCAACACACTCAAGACACATGTTTTGGAAGGAAAGATAAGACACATGTTCTGGAAAGAGAATGTGTTTTTAACTCAAAGAAGGGACATGTGGGAGTTGCCATGTCCTACAGAACCAGAGAATTTTGGATCTCTGCCTTCATTTGTTTATCTCACTGATTTCTGCAATGCTGACTGTGGAAACTGTGAGCGATTTCAGCTTTACATTAACTATCACCTATGACCTAGTTTAGTATTTCAGTTCTGTGTTGCTTGGTATTTCAGTTCCAGGAATTATAATGCCTCCCTGGAAGAACTTGATCAAAGCAGGGGCTAGACAGGTAACAGAGTACTGTGTGTCAGACAGTCATGCTGGGGTTTCCAAGAGCCACTGAGATTTGAACTGGGACACGCAATGGATAAACCAGTGAAAACAGCCAACCCAAGAAAAGTGAATAGCCAGATCAAAACTGATATCACATCACCTGGCTGGAGACTTTGATGATATGACAAAGCTCATAAAGGTCTCATCTGACAAACAGTGCTTTTGGGTTAAAAATGACAGGGAACATATTAGGGGAGGCTTTGAGAGGAATGCGAAAATAAGCCTCAACAGAAATCATGACAGCACTTCTGGGTGTATTCCCAACCACAATACAGCTCCCTACCTAGTACCATGTGCAGCAAACAAGCTTCCACTCTGCCTGCTTGAGAAACTGGAGGCTAAAGGGAGCCTAGGAGACAAAGTCTGCAGAAGGCAGTATGGTGTGTGCACCCAGGCCACTTTGCATGCGGCATGACTGAGTCGTTCATCTGCCCAAGCATGCCCCTGCATGAGAAGAAAGTTCTTGTACTTTTTCTGATGCAAACACAGGAAAACCTTGAGACCAGCTAGGAAACAGAGAGATAGAAATTGAGGTATACTATTTATATTTTTACCTGTTGATTTCATGAAAGAGTTTGTTTTGTGCAATACTTAATGAAGAGACTGGATTTGAAGGGAATCCATGTGCTTGCCTGTTTTACCTGTTCCTAGAAAAGTAAACTGTAAACCTTTACCAGGATATGAAGGAAGCAGCAACCAGTAAGCCCAGAGAAGAGAGCACTTTGTCACTCAGGGCTCTCTTCCTGAGCTCTTGCTGGACAAGGGCAGCAGGCTAGGGCCACACTAACTTTTCAGTTCAGATTAGGACTGTCATTGTGAAGTGAATCTCACAATCATCCCATGCTTTTGTTAATACATGCTTTTGTGGAGCACTGGGTTCCTCTTGGGTGAGCCTAGCCCAGAAGATGTGCTCCAAGAGGGCATCTAGCAGACTCTGCCAACAGTCATTCAGTCCATGGAACTAGACTGCCTCTGTTTTAGGGAAAATTCCCCATCATCCTCATGCACGCTGTGTGGGATTTGAGTCTTCAGCACCAACTGCTTCAGCTCACTGCTTTACAGCTCCTGCTTGCTGCACTAGTATATGGATATAGTCTAAGTCCAGTTTACCGCAGATAAGTCTCTTTAGACATGGTAACTGTGATTATTATAGATTTAAAGTTCTGCTGTTTCTAAAATATGTTTCATCTCAGGCAAAGCACACTATTTCTCACTTTCTATGTATAATTTTAGATATATGGATATACAAAGTATAGATATAGCATATATATATATATATA
>NW_010294658.1:0-11126 GCF_000700745.2 Antrostomus carolinensis
TTAGCTTTCCTAGTTGCCTCCCTACATCCTCCCAGACCCTTGTACTAGGCAAAGTCCACCATGTTCATGTGAGACAGAAGAAAATCCTTTGATACTCCAGGTTAGCTGGCTTTAAAAGTTCCTACTTATTCTTAGGAAAAATCTGACTAGATTTTGCCTCAAGAGCCAGGCAGATGATGAGTTTAAGATATGTGTATGTGGGACACTTTGTACTCCCCATCCTAAAAGTCAGTGTACTTTGAAACCAGACTCACTCAGCAAGGTATCTGTCACTAGACAGCCTGGTAAGAAAACATTGATGTTTCAAGTTTCTTATCTATTGCTGCTGCTGTGGTCAAGTTCTACCTTTATGTCCTTGTACCCTCAAGAAAGATATATGGTGAAATCTTTCCTCACACTCATAGAGGCATTTTGATGGTGTGTAGTTGTGGTGCTGACCCTCTTGTTAGCAATAAATTCTCTTGTGGAGCATAAATACTACATTTCTTAAAGAGAGATCTGAAACACTTCAACAGCAAGTGATAATTCTTACATTAGTTGGCAGCTTTTGAGAAAAGTGATGTGTACTTCCAACACCTTCATCAGTTTTGGGGACAGTGGGAGGATGTTTGCTCTTGTAACTGAAAGCTCTGTATTGTTTCAAGATTTAGGTTCAAAAGACTTTCTCTGTGACCTTGAGCAGCCATTTACCTTCTCTATTCCTTGCTTTGCAGACTGTATTC
Organism: Antrostomus carolinensis; assembly: GCF_000700745.2. Lineage (NCBI taxonomy): Eukaryota > Metazoa > Chordata > Aves > Caprimulgiformes > Caprimulgidae > Antrostomus > Antrostomus carolinensis. The sequence continues at coordinate 723 of NW_010294658.1, forward strand.
TTGACAATGTATTAGTGTTTTTCTAAAAAGCTATTTTTTAAAAAACATATTTACACCCATTTTTTAAAATCAAATGTTCAACAGAAAGTCTTTTGAGGTGCTAGTCTTATTGATTCTTTCTGATTAGAGACAGAGGGACCTGAATCAAACAGTTGATATTTTCTACCTGAAAATGAAGCTTTCTTTACCATTGTATTTCACAGAAGCTTTTGCAAGGTTTTACTTTTCTGCCAATTAAGAAAAATAGCTTTTGAAACTTGGTGATTTACGCAGAACAAAATTGTCATCCTCTAAACCATTCTAAATATAGTATTTTTTCCCACTTAGTCTTTCTTGATAATCTAGAGTGGGAGCTCTTCTGTCTAAAAGAGTCCCTTTCTTTTACCATAGTCCAGATTCTGATAGTCAGCATGACCACTTCCACATCTCTTCCAGTAATCCCATTTCCTTCAACTTTCTTCATGCTTTTGGAGTCAGGTTATTTAACAGGACTGAAAATGTTTGGAAATATACTTGTGTCGTGTGTATGGAGCATGTCAGTCTGAGGACAGTATTATAATAAAACTCATAAAATTTTAAGAGTGGTTGAACAGAATTTGGGTTTAGGCTGGATTGCTTTTCTTTGAAGATTCTAGCTATATTTTTATACTAGTTTAAAAATTACTTTTATTTGTGCTCCAGCCTGCCTTGTTATTTGCCAACACTTCTTCCCATCTCTGCATATGTTTAGAAAACACACAGTCTTTATGTTAGGTCATCTTTAATGCTTCCCTTTAAACTCCAGAAAAAATGAGATAAAAATTAAAAACACATTTCTGGGGAAAAAAAAATCAAAACAGAGTGACTATTTTGAGGGGAGTATTTACAGAGATGCTACATATATAAAAAATGCAGAGGAAAAGGAAGCAATAGAAGCCACATCTGGTTTATGTTTGGAATTTGAAGAAAAGATGGTGTTGTGAGGTAGATAGATAGATACTGCCCTTTCCTTCTTATTTTTTATTAGAGTTCTAGGAGAGAAAAAATGCTGGGAGTTTTCAGCTAATAAGCTCTGCAGGGTAGATGGATATTCTTTGCATCCTCTTTGCCTGAAGTGGTACAGGAGGTTGTCTACAGGAGGATACAGAAACAGTGTCAGTAAAATAGTTCCTTTCTCTTATAACCTGTTCACTTAGCGGAAAAGGACTTTGAAATATAGGAGAAGCTGTGAGTTGCAAAACCTTATTTGGGTAGTAAAAGCTTTTTTCTCTCAAGTTTCTTGCAGGGAAAAAAGAAGCAGAATTTGTCCACCTCGATCACGCATATTGGAATGTATTTTCAGAACTATATGTTTAATTTTATTTTTAGAAACTGTTCTCCAAAGGTGGTTACTGAAAGAACATCTCTGAAGTTTATCCATGTCTCTGTTCTTCAGATAAACAATAAAAGGGCACACACACAAGAGTCTGGTTTTAGGAAGAGATCTGTAGTGTTCCTGTTTCTCTGATGACTGGTGAAATAATTTCTCTGAAGGGTCCTATTTGCCTGTGTTTCTGGAATATCCGGTATAGGTTCTGTGTGTGCCATGGTGCTTTGAGTTTCTTTTTCTTCTTAATGTTAATGTTTTCAGCTCACTAAATGACAATGCTTACACTATGTGCATGAAAACACTACTATCAGTTTATATTCGGGGGTACTGAAAGCCTGAAATATTTAAACCGCCTAAAAACAATGCCAGGGCTGAAAAATGGACAAGTAGCTCCTCAGGATGATGGACTTGTCCTGTGCTTGAAAGAGGGCATGCAAAAATGTCAGCAGGGCTTGAGATGCACCTAAAAACACACATAGTTACAGCAAAATCTCTTGAAACATCAGGATGGCCTCTCAACTGGTATAAAGCATATGTGCTAGCTCACAATCTGGCCAACTCTATTTTTATGTCAGGCTGTGCTTTTAAATTACATATACTACTGATTAACTGTAGTTGGAGGTGTTTTGCTCCGCACCTTTAAAAGTCAGATTACTTTTTTTTTTATGCTTAAATACAACCTTAAATATCTGAGGCATCTGGGTTTTCACAAACTCTCACAACTGTTTAAATTGTTTAAAATAGTGAATACAGCTTGGATTGCATATATACTTCTCTCAGTGAAGATGGTGCTTTGTACAGCACATCTCCTACCAAGAACTCTCCCGGTCTGATTTTGTTGAACACACAATATGTGTGACAATATTAGTGATGCATTCCTGACCAAATTGTCCTTTTAAGACGTGTTTTCTCTGTGATCTGTTTCAGTAGGAAAGTGATTGCATTTCCAGTCTCAATTTTTGGACAAAAATTACTGTATAATGTTAGTTGGTCAGAACCATACTTCAAATCAAGTTTATTGCACTGTTGATGGGTATTTGAATTATGGTATTCTCCCCTTGTGAAATTATTGCACAGCACAGTCTAGATGTATGAAATTCCTGTCCTCTATGATGTAGGCTTAGAAGAGCAGCTTTGCTGTTGGAGTGGAGCTTAAGAAAGCATCAGGCTTTTCTGCTGAGACCTTTTACTAATAACAGGTTATAATAATGTAATTAAATCCATTTGCATAGAAACAGTAAGATGATTCTCATTTGCCAGTGAGGCAGCCTGCACTAGGAAGTGCTACAACTGTATTCACAGTTCCATATGAAGGGAGAAACCTTAAAAGTAATAACACAAAGATGAACTACTGTTTGGAACAAACTCAGATCTGTTATCAGGGGTGTTGGAAGAGAGAATTTCGTTCTCCATATGCCTCACCCAGTCTATGGACTGGAAGAAACCTTGTTCAAAAAAAACCTGACATACTGTGCAGGAGACGAGCTCGGAGAAGTGAGGCTGGAAACTCCCCAAGGATGTTTGCTGGCTCTCAACCTGGGAGCCCTCTGGCAGCTATAGAATTTCAGTGGAAATGAATAATAAATAAATACAAACATAACAAAAATAAGCCTAGATAAATAAGATAGTAAGTCAAAACTCTCTCTCAGCCTACTTGAATAGGCTTTTCACAGTTCTGTGTAGTGAGTAATACGTTTCAAACAGGGTGGGCAGGCTGTCAGTGCCCCAAGGAGCTTCCATTCAAAGGAGGGATGTGAAGACAGAGGTGGGGAAGACTAATGCAAGCGGTAACAAGCAGCCACGACATAATGTTTGTGAGCTCAGCTGACTTCCAGGCCGTGTGGGCAGATGATTTTTGTGCTAAATCTTGGGGATGGGAGAGAAAGTCCTTCTGCTTTGTCTCCTGAAGGGCATATCAGACTTAGAGGCTGGGTAGAGATGGACAGGAAGGCAGTTGTGTGAGAAGGTGACAGAGAAGCAGGTAGAGCTGAGGACCATGCCCCAAGCCAAGGACCAGCACAAGTCTACCCCAGCTGAATGTAACTCTGAGGCTTATGCAGTCTCCTCCCCTGCTCTTTCCTTTCCCTTCTCTTGGGGATGTAGGGGCGAAAAGAAAGGCTGATGGCCAGAGCACTGCCTCCAGGCAGAAATTGCTTTTCCTTCCCATTCTCCCAAAAGATTATGATGTCAGAGGTTTAGAGTAAACCTCTGACAAAAGAGTAGCAGACATAGCACATCCCCTCCTTAATCAAAGGGAGCCATGTGGATGAAGCTTTTGCTTAAAGATCTCAGGTGTCTGGACAAGAGTGGAAGCCTCATGAGCACTCAACATGCACCCCCAGCACATCTGCTGGCAGTGTCTGGAGTGTGCCAACAACCACCAAAATGCAGTCTCAAGCCCTCTCCACTGGCTGGTGAACAGAACAAAACCACACTGTAAAAATCCTCGGTGGTGCAGTGAGGACTTGCTGCCATCGAACTTGAGGTCCTTCAGTGTGGGACTTGGCAATGCCATTTATATAAATGGACTTGGGAGCCAAGACACCATGGGAGCTGCTTTTATATAACCCTGACATTTTAATAAAGCTGGGTTTTGCTTCCCATTGTAACACCATTTCTGCCAGAGGGGTGATTGGATGTGTTTGCTCATTATCAAGAAAATCAGACTGGAGATTCATTGTACCCGAGTTAACAGGTAACTGAGAAAGAAAGGAAATTACTTCTGCATCATGGCAAATATTTGAATAGTGTCACACTACTTAAAGAATACAAACATTCATTATCATGTGTGAACAAAAACCTTCCCAATCAAAAGGGGCATGATAGTTTGAGCTACTCAGTTCTCAATAGTCTAAATTAGTGAGCACCAGTTTATTTTATGCCTTAGTGCACAGCAAGATGCTCCTAAATGAATAATTGCTAAAGGAGCCACCACAAGTATCATATTTTGCAGAGGATTACTGTTTTCTTCAGAAGTCACTGAAAGTATGAGTTTAATAATAATTTGAATGGGTACCATACTATCATAAAGCCATCGACATATTCACAAATTACACATAAAATGATACCTATACATTGAGAGACTTGAATGAATCACAATTTTGCTGTTAATGCATCTATAATCCTACATTAGAGGAGGAATAATATCAAAAGCAGCCTAGAGCAAAGTCTTCTGGTAAGAAACTGTAAGTTTTCACTCTGTTCTTTCTGCTGTCATTCCCCAGATTTATATTCTATGTCTCCAAACTGAAATTCTTATTTGTAAGTAAATTGATAGTAACTAGTTGGTGGCAGCCTCTGGCTTATTCCCTCTATAGAGTTCTCTTCATGAGTCATTAGTTACAGTCCTGAAGGGTCATACCATGTTTTCTAGACTTGCTTAGGTTGTTGCTGGGGTTGCTACATGAAGGAATTGATAGGTGTATTGTTCATGGTGCCACTACTTGAAAGCTGTGAAATCAGGAAGAAACTGATTTTTAGGACATTTTTCCCCTGTACTCAAATCACTTAGCCAAAGTTTCACTAACATGAGCAAGCCTGATCTTACTTCAAGCCTGATCGACATAATAATGGTGACTCTCATCATTTACATTGCCAAAACCAACAAAAATGTGCAAGGTGATCAGGAGGATAAAATGGAAAAAGATTTGACTGTTGATCCCAGGCTTCTTCTGCCACAACTACAACTCTTTCTTTTCTTTCTTTCTTTCTTTCTTTCTTTCTTTCTTTCTTTCTTTCTTTCTTTCTTTCTTTCTTTCTTTCTTTCTTTCTTTCTTTCTTTCTTTCTTTCTTTCTTTCCTCATCCCTATATGTCAGGAACACTTGAGAAGCAACAGAGGTCAAACATTTGTATTCTAATTAGCAGCTGCACGCTGTGATTCAGAAGGAAAGACCCTAAATCACCTGAACATCTAATAAATCCTTTGGCATGCCAGCAGTTAGTTCAAAGGCAAAGCCATCCGGCTCTGAGTAGCTATCCATTAAAGGGTTTGATGTTGTAGATGGACGAATACGTAAAAGGGAAATATCTCCAACACCCATCCCCTTTCTTGGGTTGTGCTTCCTGGCGAATAGTGAAGTGCAAGGCAACGGAAAGATATGCACTGCAACCTGAATTATGTTGTCAGTGATGCTTTCAACACTGACAGGAAGAAGCCTGCAGCCTCTCACCTGGAATGTGTTCCTGGCTCCAGCACTCAGCTGCAGCTCCAGAGAAACCTTTCTGAGAAAATGTGTGGTGTAAATGTGCTTGAGCACTGGCAGAGAGTTGAGCAAGCCCAGTGCGTTCAGTTCTGGTCAGTCTGAGACTTTTCTCCTCGAAACAGCTGCATGTGACTTTCTTTCCTGTCCAGGGCTTTCTTTGGACTGGAATTTCCTGGCTGGTGGTCCTTTAAAGCAGTTTCAAGGACCTTTCAAGGTCCTTTACATCTGGTTTTACATACGATGCTACCAAGAATTGCAAAGCAATTGATGCATTCTCAGCCCAAAGAACAGATAGTCGTTCACTTGTGGATTTGCCATTGAGTCCCTCTAATGCAAAACAACAGCCATTCACAGCTCACTCATAACGAACTAGTTAGCTGCTATAATGCTGATTACAATGTGACAGGAATAGCACCCTTGAAAAGCCAACAGTGCTTGAAAAAGCTACTTTATGGATTCCTTATTCTTTCTGTGAGAGGCGGACGGAAAATAAGTGTAAGTCTTGGGGAAGAGCTCAGCTCAAGCTCTGTTTATAAGGTTCACCTCAAATATAGGAGAGGACTGCAGCTGTGTATAACCACAGTCAGAAGGATATTTTCAGCCCTTAAAGGCCTAGGTTTACTTGTTTTTCTATAAGCAGCATGGACTATAGAGCACTAGAGACCTCAGCGCAAGCTAGCAGTATAAATAAGCACGTACAGCGGACTTGCATTGCCTTTGTTAAAGTTCATGCTGGTGTTTCTAGACCTCAAGCAGATTAAAGTGAAATTGTGTGTTCCTATTTCTGCTGCAATCATACCTTTGATTACAAAGCAGCCTTGATGACATGTCTCTAGGGATTTGGGGAGCCAACCAGGAGAATATGGGTTTCATTTGCAGCTCTGCCGTGGGTTTATGTTGTGACTTGGGGTATATTACTGAATCTCTCTGTCTTTACCTCTGTGATTAGGGGAACACTAAAACTACTTCCCTGGCTCTTTGGAGAGCTGTAAGGTAAATGCTTGTGAGATACTTAGAAAAAAGTTTTGAGGTTACATATAAATAAAGTACAAATCATGTACAAATTCCCTTTGAGAGTAAGTGTCAAAGCACTAATGATGCACTGATGTAGTCAGTCCAAGCACTATTGAGAGAAGTTGGTAGCTGAATAGAAGTGGCACTGGTTATGATTGTGCATTCAGAATAATTTTTCTAAGGGATCATGTTGTATCTGATTTACCAAGATAGGCAATCTGAGCAACCTTAAGCGTCAAAGAGCTTCTCTGTAGTTGGAATTATTCCTCAGCCATGTCAGTCAGTCCAACAAAATAAGTTACCTTTTGTCTGTAAACCATGCGTTGCTATGACACAGAAAGTCAAAAGGGACTTCAGTGATCTTTGTGGTGTTAGAGTGCTTGGAAGAATCAAGGGAGCTTCATTTGCAAGAATATTCCAGAGAACATTTTTACAATACAAATTTTGTGGGTGATGGGGATGTGTTTTATTAGAATGAATAATATCCGTGTTTATTAGGCAAAAAAAACCAGGCAGCTTTAGAGCCACAATCTGAAGGAAGATTTTGAGGCTCATAAGCCAGAGAAGGACTTTTTTTCAGTGACAACAGTTAGCCTAACAAAAACCTTGTTTTGCATGTTTCTTTAGATCATTAAGGCTGCAGTACAACTAACACTGAGGTTTTTTCTCATTACTGATTAAACCATAGGGATTGAGTTAGTGTTAATTGCCATGACTCTCTTGGGTTTCTGTGCTGTAGTGAGGAATTGCCGTAGGTGCAACAGGTAACCAACTACTGTAAGAAGGAGGCTTGTTAATAATGCCATACTGCTCTGCATTCAATGGCATTTGGGGGCTTTCTTTAAGAAAATATCGAACTGGAATATCGCACCTGCCCTGGCCTGGACTGCTAGAGGTACTACTTAAAGCATGAGTCACTTGAAACACAATGCAGCAGACTGCTGAGGGAGCAGCAGTCCTTCGGTGGAAGGGAAGGGACTCTTTCAGGACAAAGTAACTGGGGCAGAGCCTAAACGGCTGCACGCTCTTTTGAACTCAAGCCTGTCCTTTCAGGATGGAAAGTGCCTCCTGTTGCAGCAGCGAGCTTCAAGAAAAGAAAAGGTGACAAGTCAAAGGTCACAAAAACCAAGCACAGGAGGTTGTAAACCAATTTCAGCTCAGGCTTGATCACCTCAAATGCTGTTGTTATCTGACACCAGAAGAAGATTCTTTTCTGAAAGTAGTAACAAGATGTACTTTTTTTAATTATTATTATTCCATTGAAAGAGTAGGGTAAAATGTAATGTCTCCACATTAAAGATAGTACAATGTAATAATTAAATTATATGCCTATATGTATTTCTGCTTTGTTTTACGGCACTTCTGTGATTTCTTATCTACCTATCTCCTTAATACTTTGTCTAAGTTAGCATTCAGACTTAGCTGTTAATTTGATATTGCAGTTTTTAGGTAGCTGACACCAGTTCCCCTGGAAGAAATCAAGAGAGATGGAGGAGGTGGATACTGTGCCAGTCCGTCTATGGATACAGATAAATAAAAATATATATTATTTGGCAGGATGTTGCATGCTTTTTCATTAATATTAAATAAAACTCCTCTGAGGGTGGTGAAAAGCCTCTGGGTTTAGAGCCTTCTGAAAAGGTTATTTCTACTAGCAGCTGTGGAGCAGAGAAAACACTCTTTAAAGGCACAGTGTTAGTGTTTTTCTAGAACATTATCAAGAAGAATGTTGGGTCTTAGTACAGCATCAGCACAAAACTGTGCTTGTGAGGTACAGCATGTACATACTGAAATGTTGTTGTCATCTGATCTCCAAAATAAATAGTTACATTTGAGTGATGTCTCTGTCAAATCTGTTTTATCTGGACATCGCTACTGTGCTGAATATTTCCACATTGCTATCCATGTGCCTATGAAATCATGTAATTCTCACTGTGGTGAATAAACATAAAGGTTTGTATTAGTTGGGCTCCATACAGAATTCTTTTCCTTCCCCACTAAAATTTGGAGCTCTTTTTTCACTGTTCTATCCATCTGGAGCTTTTTTGCAATCATATAGGTCTCTTTCAGTACTGCTATGTGGGATGCTGAGCCAAAGTTAATTCAGTTAGATGACTTTAAAAAATACTCAAAACTTATTTTGTGAGATTGCTTAGTTAGGGATTTGTTGCCAAAAGAAAAGAAGCAAAATCATTCTACTATTTTTGGCATGTAACTATGAACTCTCTATTTGTAGTATACCCAGATGAAAAAAGATAAGGCAGCTCAAAATTTCATCAGTACAACATTATATTCCTCAACAGAAAGAACAAAACTTGCATCATATTTGTCCCTTTGTTCTAATATGCTGTGATGGATACAAAACCCTTCTGCTCTATTTCTCTAAGAAACTTGCTCATCAAAGAAAAAATCAAATTTCTACTCTACAGTTGTAGACTTAGAAGTGATTTATGGTTCTTAAATTTCTGAAGTAATTTAGAAAGGAAAAGTCTGTCCAAACCTACCATAGAGATGCTCCATGGAACCAATTTAACCTAGAAATCCTTCAGTTTAGCAGTATCCACACAGGTGAACTGAACTGAAATGTTAACATTTCAGTGGCCTGAAAGTCTGCCTTTTGGGGAATGTCATCAGCAATTATCCCGTTCAGATAAAAATCTTCTCTCTTCTAGTATTCTTTCTATGCACTTGCCATGTATCTTAATATGCATTTGTGGCATACTGACATTACATACTTGTCACTCTTTATCCTGTTTTTATTCAAATCTTGTGTTCCTTAATGATTTTTTTTCATGTCATTCTTAAACTCACATCTGGACATTGTGAATTCTTAGTCTGATTATTGCCAATGTCTTTTAACCCTGTTGAAGTTATTTGACACATTATTAGAATCTTGTCTTGCAGATGTTTATTTGCTTGGACAGATACAAAAGGGGTATATCAATGTAGAACTTGGAATACCAGATTCTTCAGCTGGGTGAGGAAAAACAGTATCACTCCCTACAAACCTTGCCTCCCTTATGTTATAAGGCATCATGTGAGCACTCTTGTTGACTTCAGAAATACACCATTAGGAAACATAAGCTACCCACATGAATGGTGTGGGCCTGGGTCTTCAACGTGGGGATGACATTCGTAAAAAATTTCTGCAAGTTTCCCAATGTTACCTTGCATTAATTATCATGATGATGTTTTGAAGAAAGTACAGTCTTTGTGCCAATGCTGCATGGGGATGACATCGTAAAAAATTTCTGCAAGTCTCCCAATGTTATCTTGCATTAATTATCGTGATGATGTTCTGAAGAAAGTACAGTCTTTGTGCCAATGCTGCTCTTTCTTAAATATTGATTTTGTGGGATATCCTTTCCTTGGGTTCAAATCCAAGTCTGAGGTATGTAGAAAAAACCTGCTCCTTCAGTTACTATGCCTCTAAAATTTATGTTTCTCCTCTGTTGTATGCTATATCACTCTGGTATAGGCTGATATCCTGCACTCTGACATCTTATACTAACCAGAGATATACTTCCCTGAAACTTGGGTTGTATTGTTGTACTAGACTTGGCTTTCTTGGAATAAATCCAACATTCTTTCTTGTTCTATAGCTAAGGTTTATTTCTGAACTGAATACAGTCCTCCTTTTTCCTTTTGCTTTTTTCATCCTGTGGTATGTGTTTCTGTAAAGTGTTTGTGTGTTCTTGACAGAGCACAAAGACTTTAATGAATTTTACTTAACCTCCCTTTGTGGTATTAGAATCTCTGGCACTCTCAAAAATATTTGTTCAAAAGCCAAGAGCTAACTGTTTTTGAAATATCACTGGAGGCACCAATGATACCTCTTT
>NW_010294658.1:11156-35218 GCF_000700745.2 Antrostomus carolinensis
TGACAGAATTTCCTCAGACTATGCTCTTCTAAGGTATAGGATTGTAGAGTGAAGAATAGTTCACACTAGAGGAAGGTCAAGTGTCACAGCAAGTCTGTCAGCTGTTCAGCAGTTGAATACTTCAGAAGAAATATGCATGCACTTTAAACAAACTTTTTTATTTGCTTTTTTCCTCCTTTTATGTACTCCTTTCTTTTCTTGCAATACTCCTTATTTACTCCCTAGAGAAAGCCTTTCTTATAAAGATGCACTGGAAAGCAGGTAGTCTTTCTTAGAGCTGTCAGCACCTGCAGTTCCAAAAACAGAGCTGAGAGATCCACGGAAATAGCAATGGAAACTAATGGAGCTCTAGAAAAAAATTAATCTTAAATTATCTTTTTTCCTTAAAACTTGGTTGGGCAAAGTTGAAACCACCTTTTTAAAAATGTTTTTTCTTTTCTTTTTTTCCTCAGGACAATACAGGATTTCCAACTCTGATTCATGCTGTATTTCTCACTGTATATAGATTTATTTATTTCCCTTTTCTTCAAGGATACATGCCCCATGTTTCTTCCTCCCTCACCTTCAACTGCAGTTCCACCCAGCTGGGAACAGCAACCTGAGAGACACTGCAACCTCCCTTACCCTTACCTGCTCACTTGCTAGCACCATCAACGACAGTTCTCAAAAGGCAAAGCAGTCATTGTTGTCAAGACTACCTGTGCTAAGGTGTTGTTTTTCCTTCTCCTCCTGGTCTCCTGGGGCCAATGTGTTAATTTGCAGCAGGATTTCTGCCCTGTGTATATTTATCAACCCAGTCACAGCAGATAGCTGAGATGAGCTGTCACACACATGTAAGTGAGGGCAGAGGGGGCTGGATGCCACAGCATGCAGGCTGGTCCCTGCTTCCTTCTTCCACTGTCTCTATCTCTGCCTCTTTCAGGTATTGAGGAGTTGCCCCAATGTGTCATAAATATCACACGTCAGGTGACAGCAGAGTACTGCACATAGGCAGAATTTTGCATAAATTTATGGTCTGATTGGATGAATTCATCCCAAATCTGGTTAGAGTTTTAGATGCTTTAATTTTTGGTCATGGCTCTCCTGGTACCTTTGAAGTGCAGTGCAGTGTGACCTTACAGTGATGAAAGCTCACTGTGGCTTTTACTTAGAGGCTGAGCTACACAGGTGTGGTGGGCTTCCTGTGGCCTTTGAAGTAATGAAAAAAGCCATTTCCATCATTTCTATAGAAAGATGTACCCGATGTCCTCATTGGTTTTGCAGTATAGGGATATTTTATGTATTGCTCTCTTTGTGGGAAGAATCTTCTTAGGGAAGAATCCCCAAGGAGTCCTGAAGCTGGATGAACTAAAGGACAAACTGGCCTCAAAATATGACAAGGGTAAGATGGGTGCTGAGACACACCTTGATGGAAAAGTAAGTCACTGAGACATGTTGAGGGATTTAGTTGCATTTGCATTGGTTTTCTAGTCTTCCATATGTATTGCACACGAAACAAATGGAACAGGGCAAAAAGCAAAGGTGTCCAAACTGACAGTGGCATTACAACTCATCATAAGGCCTGTTTTAACAGATTTTTTTAAATTATTTTTTTACAGTGTTCCTATGTATTAAGCTCTTGGCATTTTAAGAGTGCAAACTCTTTTACCTGTGAAAGTTTTCCATAACCATTTCCTTGGAAATGTCACAGTCCATTTTAGCAAATTGTGTTGAACAGATACACTTTATATTAGGGAAAAGAAGTATCCTAGTGAAGTCTATGTGAATGCATATTTACATACATGCAAGCTCATACCATCACACATGCAGAAACAGTTCTGAGCATATCTATACCACACGTGTTGGGACACCCTGCATACCCTTTCAAGACCTGATTGGAGTATGTTTGTAAAAACAGCACAAAAACATCCTGCTGTAGCACACAGGGTACCAGTTGCCCAAATACTCATGCTGACATAGTACTATGCTAGGTATTGATCTCCTCTGCAAGCTCATGTCAGCTTCAGAGGCTGATCTTTCAAGACCACAGCAATGTATTTTCTGTGTCTGAGAAGGACTTGTAATTAAGATTTGTCTCAGTACGTTCAATAATATACACTAGTTCTTCCATATGTGGTATTTGCCCCTGTTTAAAGTGAGCCCAGGGACATAAGTACATATTCAATATTGATATTGAGAAGATATGCATGGTTAAGAACATTTGAACTTTAAGCTAAACATTCCTGTGGCAAGACTAGGATTTCTCACATATTTCTGAAAGGTCTGTTTTTTCACTGCTAGACAGAAAAAACACTCTTTTGGCCTCTTGTTATTTTCCTGGTAAAACAGCTGAATCTCTACATGTGATTATTCTCTTGCTGACTTTGGAGGATGCCAGGAATAACAGTGCTGAAGTCAGAAAAGCTACAACCACAGTATCAAAGTATTTTTTCTCTTGGTTTCTGTAACACCTGCCACAGTACTATTCCAGCCTTGGCACACTGTATTTAAGTATAGTTATTATATAGAAAAAGTACCAAGAGCAGCACTTCACATCTTCCAGACTCATGCATGTAATTAAATTTGTAGAAGAAAGAAAATTTATCTCCTCAAGCTCTTGCTCTGTTACTCGCCTTCCTGCACTGGGCCAGACATATTGTTGAAACAACAAAGAGGAATTCTTAAGTTTCAACATTTTGATAGAACTTGGTAGAACTCCATTGCAGGAAAGAAAAATATGTACTGTCATGCTTGATGCTTAAGTCAAAAGAAAAAACTTAAGTGTTGATAGGCTTTAAAACTGTAGTCCAGTTCTGACTTTGTGTCTCTTTTCCTTTCACTTTGGCTGCACGGATGTGCGATGGATTATACACCATCATCTGGCTCCTGTGGGTCTGCTTTATGCGTTCTAGGGTAGTAACTGATTGCTAACAGTTCAAGTTGGAGGAACATGGGGAAAGGTTTGCAGGCTGCTTTACAGCTTTAAAAAGAAATTTAGAATTCACTGACAAACTTCAAAACAGTCTCCAAATATACACTGCATGCTTGCTACATGTGTAAGCATGATAATTTCCCTGGGCTAGCCCTTGGCCAGCAGCCAACACAGCCATTCACCCACTTCCCCCCCACCCCCAGGGATAGGGGACAGGATTGGGGGGCAAGGATAAGGAGGATTGTAGGGTGAGATAAGAACAGTTTAATAACAGAGAGAAAACTTAAAATAATACTAATATTAAAATAGTAGAGATAATGATAACAGTAACAAAATATGCAAGTGAATGACACCCAATGTTATAGCTCAACCCCTTCCTGACCGAGCCTGGCCTGTTCCCAGATAACGATCCCGGAGGAGCGACAATCCCGAACCAAAACTGCAATCCTGGAAGAGTGAGAGCCCGAGTGAAAGTCAGAGAGAGAGAAAAGAGGAAGAGACCCTCACTAATATACTGGACATGACGTGATATGATATGGAATACCCCATTGGCATATCCAACTGTCAATTAAGTTTATTAATTTAAATATTCTTCTCCCCTCTTAAATCTTGTGCTTGTGGACTAACAGAACACAAAGTCCTTCACTTCGAGTGACAAAAATGTAAACACTGGTACGTTATCAGTGTCTCTCTCACAGGCTGGAAGCAAAACACAGCACAATTCTAGCTACTGAAAAAAAAAAAAAAAAAAGAAACCCAGCTCTATTTCAGCTAAAAAACAGGACAGTAAGTGATGACGGTAAAAAGAAGAGGAAGGGATGAACATTTATTAATTCTTTGGAAGTTCCTCTTTAAAAAATCCAGCTTTTCATTATAATGATGACTGAGGGGTGAAGGACAGCACACAGAGCAACAGCTTTTATTTTTTGCACGTCTGGACCTACTGTCTGGAATACACAGAAATGGACTCAAAGCGCTTGGAAGAAGGCTATGATGTACAACTATGAATGTAGTTTTTCAGTTCAGTTGCTGTGTAATTCTCAGCCCATGTACACTGGATGCAAAATGCCCACATCTGTGCATGACAGATTGATCTCCATGTGTAGTTGTTGAGGTTTGCACTGCACAGCCTATATATTTTCAGGAACTGCTTAAAACTGAGTACAGACTTCAGGTGCAGTTATAGAGTGGTTCACCTTCAGTTACTTGAGCGCTAATGCCTGTTTTTATAGCTATACAGGACAGCAGAGCTGGTGCTCTCTTCTCTAACTCTTCATCTCTTGTCTCCTATGTAGGGGGGGAAAATACCCTTAGTAATCTCAAATGGACATTTTAAGGCACAGCTCTTACTTGCACCTTGCTCCAGGATATAAACCAGAGATATGGTCAAGTGGCCTTTAAAATTAACATTAATGTCCTTATCACTCGAGAACCAAGCAGGAGAAAGACAGCAAGAGCAGAAAGGACTACTTTTCTGGTGTCCATCTGCAGGCAAGATGAGTGCAGGAAGAACTCTCTTTTTGAATTTTAGCCGAGCAATCTTTTGTTTTGATTTTCTAATGTGCAAAGTATAGGAGAACTTCTTGCAGAGGTGCATGTAAGCCTATTGCAACCCACACAATCCATTATTTTATATGAATAAATAAGTTCATTAAAGGATTCTGAATGTGAAGAGATTAAAAAAAACAATCAAGGGGTTTTTTTTCAGGAAAAACAATAACTCAAAAAGCAATTTAATTACTCGAAATCACCATTTAAGTTTGCTCTTTTGCTCTTTGGTGTTTGTACATTGTGTATCCTGGAAGTAACAGTGCCTGTGCTTACCTGCAAAAAAACAGTGAGGAGGTCAGCCTTGGCTTTGGTTTGGGTGAGCTGCAGTCCCATGGTCAAGTGCAGGAAGGCCATTTCCCATCTCTTAGAATCTCATTGGCAAATCTGGGGAGAAATGGGCTCATCATCTTCCTCCCCCAGTCTCACTTAATCAGCAAAACATTTATCTTTTGGTTTTCTTTTAAGCATTCCCCATTCTTCTGAAAAGCAATCTAATAAATTCCACTTTTCATTTTTGTTTCAGGATTTTTTTTGAGGTAATTCTTAGTCTGAAAATTTACAATAACACCGGTTAAGAAATTGTAAAGGGAACACTGTAAAGCTAAACAACTACTCTCAGTTTTTCATTAAACAAAACCTTCTCTCAATATTCAGCAACTGGATACCACTTCTATAGGTGCTAAAATAGCAAGAAAAAAAATTCTGATTTGCTTTGTCCTTTCTCACACACAATACTTCTAGATATCAGTGTTTTTAATTGTTTATTTAAGACACAGATTTTTTTTCCTCCTGAAACTGAAACTCAGGTTTATTAGCCTACTGATTCTGGAGGAATGAAGGAATGATTGCTTACATGTTCATTTGCTTCATTCAATACACAAATCAGGTTTCACTTCAGAGATGCAAGTTCAATGGAGTCAAAAAAAGTGTACATCTCTTTCTACTTATGTTGTTTGAGAAGCGAGAAAATAATGGCAAACTTTCTCCCACAATAAGAAATGGAAAACAATGCATGTCCTTAAACTTCTGTACAGTGTTCAGCAATTAATGCAATCCAAAGGCTACAATTATTCACAGAATTTTAATTGAGCCACATTGTTCTCACATAATTTTTTTTTCTGTTTCTGTTTACCTTCTTTTATGTAGAGCCAGGTTTTCTATTGAGCTCTGCCAGTCAAGCGGTGCAAAGTGTCTGGAAAACAGCCAGTCATCACCTGGGGAGCTTTTATCCTAATCCCACTGCCTGTACTAGGCCCCAGTGCTGGATCAAGTTGTGGTAGCAGAGCCAGAGTCAGCAACCTCCTCTTACCCCACAGGGGCAATTACTGTTCGTATGCTGCCATGCAATATCCTAGGTAATGGAAAATGGCATGAAAGTGGTACAGGGACTAGAATTTCCCAGCTGAGGCACAGAGTAAAATGCATTATAACTGTGTTTAACAAAGCATGTGCTTTGCAAGTAGAGAGATAGCTTTTAACATGTGACAGAAAATCAGATTGTGACCCATATTGGGATTCCTTGTTGATTTGCTGTTTCAGCTTCCCTGAGGCCCCCAGCAACCTACAGAGATAATCAGAAAACTAGAGACTGCAATCCCAGTTTTCTGTTTTACAGGGTGCTTGGATTCAGTAATATCAGAAGTCCCGTCAACCTCTCCACAGACAGCCCACCAGCTGGGCTGCTGAGGTTCTGGGTGACAATTTGATTTCTATCACCAGACAATGAACAAACAGCTACAATGGAAACAGATAGAAGGTTTTCATACAGATTCTTGTCTATTTCCACATATCTTTTATAATGGAAGTGCTATCTTTTCCTGAGAGTGAAACACAATACGTTAACAGCTTTGTTCAGACTTGAGCCCACAGACTTTCTTTGTGTCTCTAGAACAGCTGTTTCAAAGTGTTTTAAATGACTGGGCTGCTGCCAGACCTCATTTTCTGCTTTCCAGTGCACTTTTTTCAAATTTTCAATTGAAAACTGTTTCATATATTTCTGCAAACAGCTCACCATGACTTTAGACCAGTGTTTTAGTGGAAATGTTGAACAAGAAAACATTATACTCTGTGGATCTCTGCATTGAAATGCTTTTGGTAAATAAAATAAATACAATGAAAACAAATTATTTGTGTTACTGTCCCACTTATCCTTTGTAGCAGAGACAGACTGGATCACAGCTTCTTCTGTGTAACTGTTATAACTTATTAACTTAGCATAATTATTATGAATATTGCTGATTTACATGGGTGCAAAAGTATCACTGATCAATACACTATGTGTTCCATGAGTTGCTCTAAAGTCTGTCCCCAGGGTATCCAGGACAATGATGAAATTTGAATGTGATAATGTGTTTTAGCAGACACCTTTTTAATAACTTTGTCCAAGAAAGGCAAATATCTAGCACCTGTGTGACCAGCATACTGCAGGAAGGCACTGTCTTAGAGACTCTCCACACTACTTCAGGCTTTTTAAGAATATAGAATAGTTCAGACTTGGTGGTGGTTCTCCTCCTGCAAGTAGTTAAAATAAAGAGCTAAATATGTTTTTTTTTTCATTGCAGATGCCTGAATTCATTAGTGAAGAGTGAAATATGAGAAGGTGTGGCATTTAAACTCTTACTGTTAACAGGGTCTGTGTTCCCAAGTCTTTAGAAGTGCATCCTATAGGCTGAAACTGAAAGAAAAGTGTTTATGTTATGTATTGGAGCATTCTGAGATATATTTTAGATGGGAATGTTCAAAAACTGACAGTAAAAGTGGGCAGTGCCAATTGCATAGTGAGGTTTGCCAAGGTTGCAGGGAAACTCCCAGTGCTTGTTTCAGCAAATACCATTGAGACAATTAATCAATGACTGGATTGCAAGCACAAATAGAGTAATATTGTGTTACGTTAGTAATGCCATTTGCTGGAACTAGAGTAGCCTGTCCATTTGCTAGTCTTTGTTCTTGTGTAGAGCATCTATGTCGATCGTGGGAAACAGGACGCAAATTCACACCATAAAGAAACAGAGAGCATTCACCATTGGTATGCTCCTGTTTGATCCCTACCATCCTTACTTAACTTTTTCAGCTTCTGCCTCTCTGCTTTCTGCTTCCCTTACGCTCTCTCCAGTGACTCAGAGAAATACAGGTAGCATTTGTCCTCCATGCAGCTCCGTATAAAGTGCAAGTATGACATGTAACTGCTTTTCTGACAAAAAGAACAGAGTGTGAAAGCAGTTTAGGGAGGTAAATTTAAAAAAACTGAAACAATCTCCATCCCTGATGGCTCTCTGAGAAGGTATAAGTTCAGCTTTGCCATCATTGCCAAGGATTGCATCCCTGTGTAGAGCAAAGTTCCTGAATTGTTTGCCCAGGGGAATATGGGCAAGTCATTAGCTTTACTTTAGCCCAAGTTTCTTTCTCTGTAAAACTAACTCATGCAGTGGATGGATAATGCAACAAATCTTTTGGTCCCTATGACTGAGGGACAGTGGCTTCAAGTAATGAGTCATTCCTATAGTGTTTACCTTAATCACTATGGTAAATTAACATAAATAGAAGCGGAAAAACAATGAAAAAAAGAAAAAAAGGAAAACCAAGCAGACGTATAATATTAAATAACCTATGGTTATGCTGTCACTTATATTACCTTCAGGTCTTCTTCAATTTGTCATATTAGTTCTCTATGGATGGCTTCTGTGTGCCTCATTTGAAATTAACACTAAAACGCATCTGTCTCTCATGTTTATCCATGTCCCATCATCTGTTGCACTTTATGAAGAATACTGTTGTTCAGCATTGGTTTGTAGTCATGTCTCTTTTGAGTGATTAATGTTTTACTTCGCTTGCAGATTAAAATAACTGTTGGTGTTTCAGATTTTGGAAGTCTGTACTATGTGTAATCCCTCTAACAATTTTAAATGAAGTGAACCAGAATAGCCTCACTCTGTCCTTTCCTAAGGAACAGATACAATGACTAAAGAGTAACCAGGTAATTATCATCTGAAATAACAAAAGCTGTTAATTTTTATCCTTCATAATTCTTATTACTTTCCACCATCCCACCTCACTTTCACTGTACCCTTTCTTCAGTTTTTCTCACAGAGACGTCATCTGTAGAGGCAATAGAATTCCAAGGAGAGGAAAAGGGAGGGGGAATAAAACCAGACAAAATTATACTTTATGCCTTTATCTGGGTTGTCCAATGATGCTGCAGTTGATTTTTTTTCCTGTAGCACCACCAAAGCTATCAAATGGATTGATTTCTGAGCCCCTAATCTCTGCCATACGCTGGTGTGCCTTCCTTCTCAGAATTTGAGAATCAGGTAGTTTGTAGCATTTGGACTTGCATGAAGTATAGTTGTCAGTCAGTTGACTTTGCTTTGTCTGACAGATATTTCCTCAGCTTAAGAGTGTAAGATAAGTGTTTTCTCTTCAATGAGAAGCTGCTTTCATCTAATTTTTGTTGTGGTCACTGTTATAACAGCTCCTATAATACTGTTTTCTCTTACTGTTTTCTGTAAAGAACCTCCTGACTTGCAACCTGTGGTAGCTTAGACAAGCATTGATCTCAGTCTTGGTTTCGATGCAGTCAAGAGGGAGCATAGTTAGAACATCTCTTGACACTGACAGAGTAGTGATTGTACTTGAGCTGTTTACCACTGGCTTCACTCAGAGGAAGATCTTAAGAAAGATCTTCAGCATATACTTTGCAGGTAGTTCTTAGGATGCCTAGAATTTGTGTTAAATTGTTCTTGGCGGAAATTAAGGTGACTAGGAATCCAGCTTTTCAAGAAGAAAATTAAACTGAGTGTTTTTAAAAGTAAATTGACAAATTAAGTGTGTCAGTCCCAAAATAAATAGTTTATACTGACCTCTTATGAGGCTACTAGACAAGATCTGGAGCAGTGTCTGAGTAATATAAAGCATGGCTCAGTAACAGACCTCCCAAGGCAGCTCCCCCAGTTTTTGATCACAAGATTGCTTGTTCATAAACAGCTGTATCAATCCAGGGCCAGACAATTGCTAATACTCAGCCTTTTTGCTTCAGGAATCTCCCAGTGCTGTGAAAGGTGTCCTCTGGCAGATTATGCTCCCTTTGCCATCTCTGTGATCACTGTCTTCCCTAAGGGGCACACTTCAGGGCAGCTGCAGTTGAAGGAAATCCAAAAATGGCTATTGGTGAGGAGATGTTCTAGAGCATGAGAAGCAAGGGGAGGTACGAAGGCTAGGAGATACAAAAAGCCAGATTAGGGGATGGGTGAGGAGTATGGAGATGGGTGAGGAGTATGTTAAGATATCGGTCTAAGTTATATTTTTGTGCTTGCTAGTCTCCTGGTCTTCCCCCCTTCCTCTGGTTCCAGCTATAGCTATGAACCTTGGTCCTAGCTGCATGTTGGCTCTGAACCACTCTTTTTCATCTTGATAGTCTTGCTCATGCTTCTTAGAAACTGGTTAAGGCAACTACAATGACTGTATAATCATGTACAAATATTTCCCTCATAACATGTAATCAAAGCCACTGGACTGCAGTGCAGCTTTGCTGTTGTGATAATCCAGGGCTGGTCTTCCACAGCCCATCTTTCCACAGTCCTTTGTGAAGACTTGTCTTTACCCAGTCTTTCAATAAGTGGATTACTCAAAAGCAGGGCGAGGCAAACAGAGTTGAGAACGCATATTACTTCAGGGCTGTTCCGTCCCCACACTGGTAGAGAGAGGCTCCAGCTCTGTTATTCCCTTGCAGTGACTCTTCCAGTGCAGCTGGCTCACACAGAACCAGTTCAAGGGTGAAGATCCCCCAGGCCTGTATTTGTATAGGGTTCCTCAGCACAAGTCCTCTCTTGACTGTTAATGTGAGGCCAGATCCATTTCCACTCACCCAGCACAGGCACTGACTGTGATGGCATATGAGTAATCCCTTAACTGTAGCAGATTCTCTTTCTGCATTAATTAATCAGGCTAATGTTGATTACAGTTCACACCTAAACAGAGTTTTCCACCTGTGTGTGACAAAGCATATCACCACAAAAGACAGTGGTCACCATCTAACAAAGAAAACCAAGGCAAACAGAGATGATGTGACATATCTCTCTGTCAGTGAAGGTGAACGTATCTCCTGTTTCATAAGTAGACTAAATACATAGCTTCCTGATACAGTGCTATTCACTTTGGACAGATAGCCACTGCAGTGTGTGCTTTGGTGTAGTACACACTGAGCACTGCAGCTCTGGTCACAAACCTGGTGGAAACTGATGGAAAAACCTCCCATTGATTTCCACGGCTTTTGAACAGACCATAGCAAGCAAGGGGTGAAAACAAACCTACTATCCATGCAGCTCAAGCTCATTTCATCAGGAAGGGCAGGATTGTATTGAAGAGTGGAATTCGTGTCTCACAGCTAGCATCAACACTGTAGCAATGTTTATTTTTCTGTGTCAATATAAATGTTACTGTTCTATTTAGAGAATGAAGTGGGCACTGCCTGATTGTATATTCAAACCCTACAGTTTTCCATCGTTTCTACATTGCATGGAGGACAGGGGCTAGCACATTTTATTACATCTGCCCCTAGGACCAGGTTAAAACAAACAGTTGATTTAAGCTCTGTCTTGAAGCCTCTCTCCAGGGCTTACAGACACAAAATAACTCATCTTTGTTGGACATTCATTTTATCTCAAGAAAAGATGTTCAGTGCTCCTGTTCGATGGTGACAACTTGCCACTGAGTTTAATTAAAACTGAATTCATTTTCACCATAGTCAATGGATTGACTATCTAAGTGCGAGAGGATTCCTGGCTATTAGACAGTTGCAGTACCCCTGATATACTTGTATGTGTACAAGATAGTAGCAGAGACAAACCAGAGCGTAAAATGTGTTCTGTTGCTTTGTCTGTGCTTGTGAAAGAGGCAGAGGTCTGTGCTGATAGCACAATTTAACCCTTCAAAAAGGAGGGCTTTTTTTTCCCACCCCCACTGATAAGGTATTACTAGCTTGTGTTACTCTCTGTAGCAAGATATCACTAAGAGTAGGTACTTTAGTAGGATCCTAGGAGGATTAAAGATTCCAATAGATTATGAGAAAGTCTCTAGTTTCAGAAAATACGAAATGCATGCATGTATATACGTTTTAAGAGAAAAAGAGAAATCCCCCCAGTTTAATTGATAAATTTTAGGAGAAAATGTTACCCATGAAGAGATTGTGCTCCAGAGTGACTTCTGTCTGACTCCAGGGTAGCCACTGCCACCTGCAATTAAAAATAGTATATAGGAGATTGAACGTATAGTGTAGTCCTCTGTATTTAACGTTTAACATGAGAAATAAGAAAAAAACTGTGATCCTAATAAAATGTATCTAGACAAAAAGTGCTATTAATACTTTATTATTTATCACTGTAACTATGCTAATTGTGGGATAAATTAAACATATTTAGATTGCCTTTGGCCCAGATAAGCTTCTTACAGAAAATCACAAAGTAGATACGACAACCGAGGTAGAATCACAGCCCAATAAACCCAAGTCTCTAGACAGAAGGTAAAATTACAGGAGAATGCTTTGCATGCAGTTTGAGGGTAAGTGACATGCAGTTCCACAGACTGATATAGCTAAAGAAAAAATCGAGACAGAGGTGGCTGAAGAAGGAGAAGAATGTAAAATGGAAAGAAAGTGAAGATGGTGCAGGTGTCACCATGACAAGAATAACTTATAATGAATGCATACAGGCAGAGGACGAGAGGATGTGTGATGATCCAAGCAAGGGTAAATTTGAGTGCTGGGTTGCTCCTGACTGTTAAACATCGAGCCTCAGGTCAAAGTTATGAAGATTTTTTTCCAGCACCACTTCTTTCCCATCACACCCCCACATAATTTTATTGTTGGGCCACCTCTACCATTACAATACCCAAGTGCCAGACAGAAAGCTGTACTCATACAGACTTCTCACTCAATTCCACCACTTCTGAAACAACAGCTGCTGGCAGCTTGGGTTTTCTTCCTTCTCTTTCTTCCTTTTAAATCACAGCCTTTAGGTAGAGATATAGTTCTGCAAAAATGTGGAAATAGCCATATTCTCTGTACATGGTCTGTTTTGGCTCAGTTTTATTCACTTCTATTTATCATTCTGAAGTTCAGAGGCTCCAGCTGGGAGTGGCTTATCTCTGACTCCTGTGAGCTTTACTCTGTCTGTGGAGCTATACATGACTAATGTCTTCAGGATTAAACCTTTGAAGGAGAAACCACTTTGCCTCAGATGGCATAGACAAGAGAAGACAAGCATGCCAAAAGCATGTTTAGAGATTTTTATTTCTTCTTGTCATGAATGGAACATAAGGATATCTTGGCACAAGTCTGGGAATATCAGGCCTGTACCATGGAGGTCTCTGCCACTGTGACTGCATTGACAAAGAGGTCTGTCAGGTGCAGCTGCATCCTGATAGATTCTCTACTCATCAAGGTGGGATGAAGCTTTGCTCCTATTTTAAAAAGTCTCAGGAAAGCATCTTGTAAGTATCTCTACCAGCCAGGATAAAGTTTCTGCAGGAATTCATGCTCATCCTTTCTTAGTTTGGAAGCTTTTATGGAGCAGACATGGGTCAGTCAGTATTACTGCTGGTTTAACATTGCGCGTAGTATGCAAGGACAGCTAAGAACTTTCCTATTTAGAGGAATTGCCCAGACATAAAAATTTATTTAGAGCACATCCTTCTCATGTACAACCACCCGTTGATTTAGTCTTTTGTAGCTTTCTGCCAGTAAAATGAAATATGTAGTTTACCCTGACTTTTCTTCTCTGAAGTATTTATTATAAAGCATTACATACTGTGGGTTGCTCCCTATATATCAAATCATTACTACACAGCTCCCAGTGCTAACATAATTCTCTGAGCTGCCCTAAAAAGACATACCAATTGCCTAAGAATGTAATTACTATTGAATTATCTTGACTGTGTTTTTAATATATGAAAAAATAATCCCTAAGAAGACTACAGACAGCCAGTCAACAGATCAAAGACTGATCATGGCATTTGACATGAAAATCAAAAACTGCTATATGGGCTGACTTTCAGGTTACAGATATCCCCATGTTAGAATGTTTCCTAAAAGCTCTGGGTCTATAGTGGTCAGTGCTAAGTACCTAAGGATGGCTGAACATCTAAAGATGGTGAGGATGGCTTGATTGGGGACAAGTGGTGGGGTATTGTGTTTATTATTTCTTTTTAAATTGTGACGTGGTTTAACCAGGAAGGGTCGCTGCCCGCCCCACCCCCAACCCTCCAGTGGTATAGGGAGGAGAAAATATTAACGAATGGGGCTCATGGGTTGAGACACAAGCAGTTTACTGGAATAGTAAGGGAGAAACAACATCAAACAACAACAACAGTGCTAATGAAGGAGTACACAATATAAAAAAGTGATAAACAGAATGAAACAGCTCACTGCCTGACTGGCTTGCAAACTATGGTACCCAGCAGCCCCCTCCTCCTTGAACTTCCCTGTTAAAATACTGAGCATGGTGTCACATGGTATGGAATACTGTCACCTGGTATGGAATACCTGCCCTGGCCTCCCCCCTCCCAGTTCCCTGTGAACAATTAACTGTATCCTAACCAAGCCCAGGACAAATTGTTATTTATTTCTCTTTTTATCTTCAGCTGTTGTGAAAGACTACCTCTAATGACACTGGACTTGCAGTTAATTGAATCCCTCTGTTCCTGGTGGTGGATTACATGGCTGGCTATGTGTTACAAACAGAATTTCTGAGGTCATGGAAGAGCAGTGCCATTGCCATTAAATAAAAATGGTAGTTGATCACTATTCAAAAGCATATGTTTTCAGCTTGCCACCAACAAGGATCAAGAACATGAAATATGAATTCACAGTTGGAAAATAATTGGAAAAGATCTGGGGTGCTTGGGCAGCTTTTCCTTCTGCCTGAAAATTAAGAGTGGAAATGAGGAAATAAGTGTAAATTATCTTTTCAATAAAGCACAAATGTTTTTAATTCTATGTTTATAATATAGGCTGTATAATCCGATTTATAACAACGGGTCTTGCATGATGCATCTTGCTATGTAATTTTCAAGACACCAGGAAAGATGGTGCATGATTAAGTAGTTTAAAGATAAGCTAATCCATGCCAGTTTTGGGTGACCAGCTAAGTAGATCAGTGGAATATTGCTCCCACAAGGTCCCAGATAGGTAGGATATCATGTACTGTGAACATTGACCCAAAAGCTGAACGGAGATATAATGTGAAAATGCCACATGTTAGCCTGTACCTATTGGAGCTGATGGGATTATTGCTTTAAATTCAAGGGAAACAGAAACTACCACTCCATGCAAGCTTAAAGTCTGTCTCTTCAGTGCCTTTGAGAGTTAAAATGAGCACTTAGAGCAATTAGAAAATATCATTTCATTTTACACTCATATCAGTTTCTCCTAATGATTATCTGCTGCCTTGGAAACCAGATGTGTATTTCGCAGCTGCACAGAAAGGTAGGTCTTTGCTAAACATTGTTTCAATGGGAAATTTGGGATGCAGAGGTTTAAACTTAGATCAGAAAATGAAGGCAACTTAACTGATGGGAAAATTATTTCTGGTCCCAGTGACTTTACTGACATTAATTATTTCCACCTGGTTTTCCTCTGGTGCAAGGCTGCCAGTAGCTGTGACCTGAAGGTGGCAAACATAGGTGATGACCCAGCTAACTGTATACTTCTAGCTCCCTAGGAGCAGAGAAGGATGGTCAAGTGACCAGGTAATTTGTGACCTGCTTTCTGCTTGGTCAAAACCTTACATGCAGAAAATGTCACCAGAGCTCAGCTCTGCATTTCAGTGGGACTCACAGGCCAAATTCCTCAGATCTGAGCTCCGGTGTTTCCAGTTCCTCTGTGTAACACAGGTTGAAGTGGAGTTTTGCTGTGACTCTGCTTAAGCACTTAACTTTAAGAGAGATTTCTGGATATTAAGGTGAGGTACCAATGGCTGAATTCAGAGAAATCTGCCAAAATTATTTAAGTCATAGTAGCAGACAATATGATCTTTTACCTTCAAATATACCAGTGATGATTTGGTTCAGTACAGGCACAGCTGCAAAGTACTAACAGGAGAAAATACTTCTGCTTTCATAATTTAGCCCAAGCTGCGTCTTAGTTCCTTTTCCTTCAAAATATAGAAAATTTCAGACTTTATTAAAATATGCAAATCCAATCTTTGAATAAGCCTATGGGTAACCAACTGCATTAACGTATTCAGCCAAGTGCCTATTTAACCGTCATTGAATGCCTCAGTAAAATTTGAATACATTTAGCCAGAGAATCACATCACAAAATATGAGGGAAATAAGAACATTGCATTCCTATTTCTGTCATATTTTACCACACAACCTCATTGTCATTAAAAAGATTATCCTGAGTCCTGCAAAAAGTTGTTCTCAAGAATGTTGATCATAGGTACTACCGTTACATCCTTCTTTAAAAGATGTAACTCTCTTCCCCATCCCAGCTACCAGTCTTGAGCAAAATGTGGCCCACAGTGAGCTCTGTGTTTGGTATAATCTGGAGTTTGGAGTGCAGGGAAGCTGGGATTTTATTTTTTGCATGCAATGACAATCAGAGCTTTCTGAAATGAGGACTGGGAAGACGGTCAAAGTTTTGAATCCTTGACAGAGTTCAGGGGGTGAAGAGTCACTCCAGGTATTCAGCTTGGGATCACCTTTAGAGAAAACTCAAGACCTTTTAAGTATCATCAAAGCCTTCTTCAGTCCATCCCTTACTCCTCATTCACTAAATAAGCAATTAAAAGCCCTTTACCAATTACTGGGGGGGCCTGAACAAGAACCGAAGGGGAACTTAAAATTCACATTAAACAAAACTGGCATTGGATTGTGAAGAAAACAGCAAGAGCTCAATGTGGACAAGAGTTATGAGGAGAAAGATGAGCTTCAGCTCCACCATGGAGCCTGCTGAGGAGGGGTATTGGGTTTTTTGTGCTGCTAACTGACTCTCCTCTGCAACTGCTGCAGCAAAGTTTCCAAGTTTGTGTAAGCTGGCCCCCCCATCATAAAATAAAAGCACTTTACTAGTAGTTCCCTCTGCTTCTGATGCACCCAGACAGAGGCATTTTCTCTGGTCCTGCTTGCACAGGGTTTGCAGAAGGGAATTATCTTGTTTGAGTGTTAATTTCTACTATGCAGCTTAGAAGTCTGCAGATTTTTTTAGAATTTTACAGATGAGATTACTAAATTTGGAAAAGGAACATTTGATCTGTAGAGGAAGAAACTGAAATAGTGTTGGCTGATATGTACGCACAGTTGACATGTACACATGGTAGGCGCCTAACATCTGCTGCATGCAGAAGTTGCTGAAGCAGTTGTGGTCCCATTTAAACAGAGTGATACACTATGGAAAAAGCAAACATGCTTTAAAGGGAAACTTGCTAGACCAGAAAAACTACCAAACGTCTTTGTTAAGGACTATACTAAATCACATTGAGGCATACTAATGTTTTGTGGAATGTATTAGAACAACAGTTGTCTCATTGACTGCATGAAATTACTTAAGGCTTTTCTGCATGTAAAGCAACACTATTTGACTGTCACCCTCAGTGTAATAATTTCATATTAGCAATAGAAAAGAACCTAGACTGGTATAATGTATGAAAAAGGAAAAGGCTTAATTGTTGCACTGGAAGTCATAATTTTTTCTAGTATAACTAAATTCTCAGTAGGTATTATCTCGGCACAATTATGCTAATCAAATCAACTTTTTCTGTAAAGGTTAGAATTAATGAACCCTGATTTTCAATGGTTTGACATCCTACCACCCTACAACACACCTGCTGCAGAAGTTTATCTCTTTTTCAGGCTTCCTTCCACCTCATGATTCCTGCTTCTCCCATTACGGTCAGTTCCTTCACCTGCATACTCTGCATTGAACGCTGACTGAGTGCACTGACACGCTGGGCCAGTGCAACAGCTCTGCAGTCTTTCCCCCCTCAGTGAAGGCATTAGTAGATACTTTCTCATTTTACCAACTGTTCTTCATGGTATTTGTAAATACTTCATATTCCTGAGCCTTGTATCCCTCTATTGTATTGGCCAATGGAGTTGTAAGAAGGAGAAAGCATAACTGTACATAGCTCATTTCCTAAGGATATTTGGATAAAAACCATAATTCACAGAAACAAAATGTTGAATTGTAGACCAAGTCTTTAAAAGATTTATTGGTACTATAACCTATTTTCTCATCAAATACTTCTGGTGCACTCCATTTTTCCTAAACACTCATCATTATGTCACTCATTTTAATTTGGAACAAAGTGCTGTAAAAATCCTCTGTTCCTGAAATGAAGGAATGCATGTTGCCCTTTTTGTTTTTTTCACCACTTTTATTTGTGGTTTTCCCTCCTCTCCCTGCAGCAGAGAAAATAAATACTGACAGGTAGCTAATGAGAATAAATTATTTTTTGGCAGTACCTATGCAGTGACAATCTCCTGCATGTAATTAAAAGCACAGTATAAAGCTTTTCAGTATGATACTAGAAAAAATAATCCTATCTCTACTTGTGTAGTGTCATTTCACATTCCTGTAGTTGCAGGCCCCAGGCGCAGTTACTTAGTAATTTTCTTCCATAAGCAATGAAATAATTTCACATAGTACACAATAATTTCCTTCTCTTCAGTGGTGGGAAGAAGTCACTAGAAGTTATGGAAAATTAATTGCGCTTTCAGAACTATCAACACTTCAGTTTTGATATTGCTGCAAATATTTTGAGCTTGATTCTCCCTTTCACTTTTCTCAGCTTCAAGAGAGTAAATTAAAAGCAGATACTTATTTGTTTATATAGTACTAAAGTTATCAAGTCAGAATGAGTGACAAAATACTGCCTGTAGATTTCCTACTGGTGTATATCTGGTCTTAAAAGAAATATCTCTAAGGCAGGGTTGTGCACAGACAAGCAAGGTAGTACTTCAAAGTATATAGTACCAGTATTTCCTCTGTGGCAAGTTTATATCACAACATTTATTTTGTTTCTCTATTTTGTGCAAGGGCAGAAAGGAGTAGTGAATTTTGCTGTTATTGGTACAGATTAAAATATCCAGGAAGGCTTTCATCACTTTTCTCTTTCTCAGTCCTTGTCTTGAGCATATGAGCTTGCTTTCTTCTTATCCTCTAGTGTCAGTTCCTAGTCACGTGTGATCCTCCCTCCCTTGTCTAGTTCTCAGTCAAGCATAATATGTCCAGCTGGTTTTATGCGTGCTGCAAACAATGGTACCAGGCTCTGCTAAATTATATCCTGCCAATGCCAGCCAGGGTTCCCTGTCTCCTCAGTTGATTTCAGGTTGTGGCCTGCCTTTCTTCCCATATTTAAATACTATGTTTCTTGGGGATTAAATTCTGTAAATGAGTCAGGATGGGGGCAGTGGGAGGAGGAGGTCATTCTGGGTCCAAAGGGAATCAACATTGTCTCTTTGGAAACGTCTGTGTCTGCTTCCCAGACTGACCATCTGGGACACTGCATGGCACTAAATCAACTACAAAGACAAAAAGGGAAACATGGAAAAGTAATTAACTCGGAAAAAGGAAAACCTTTCCAGGAGCTGCTGTCCAATGAGGTTCATCAAAGAGAGAAAATGGTGTGTATAGTTTTCAGGATAGCGAAAAAGGAGGACACTAACAGAACTCCAATCCCATCAGTAAACAAATATCCCTTTAATGGTGGATGCATCTCTTCTTTCCTTTCTAATCACTGCTCTATTTTAAAACACTTCCCAATGGTCATGATGTCAAGAAGAAGAAATATGCCTACAAACACAGGAAGCAGTGGAAATACACTGGGTTCAATATCTCTTCCTGGATTCCTGGCAAACCCTAACACTTGGGATGTGCTGGGCAGCCATTTGAGAACATCAGGATTTTCTTTTCTGGTGTTTATCATGGCTGGGAGTGTAATGACAGACTCACAGGACAAGTTGCTTGAGACACTCAGGTTTCAATCCATATGGAATTCTGGGTTCTGCATTTGGTAACCAGTTGGATGATCTATTTGCTTCTTCAAGTAACAATAAAATCCTTCCATTTCCAGCACTAATCCAAGAGGATATTCAGTAGCAACTGCTGAAGTTAAACACTTTATGTCTGCAAGAACTAACTGGTTCACTCCCAGGAGTTTCAAAGGAATGTTGCTGAGGAGCTGCCTAATCCACTGAAGATGCAATGTAATACATCTTCAGTCATTAGGGAAGATTCAGAGAGTTCAGGGGGAAAAAAGCCAATGTTGCACCAGCATGTAAAAAAGGTTTTAGAGTCTTGCGTAAAACGATGAAAAACCTCAGACAAGACTCTGTCAGTAATTAATTTACATTTTGTGCAATTATTGAGGGCAATAAAATGGTTTTCTGGAAAGTAGGCATTGTCTAGCAAACTTTAAACTTTGGAAGAGAGCACATTCTTGGTTACAAAAATAGGCTTGCTCTAACGCATACACAAGATCACGTTATCTTACATGAGATTTACCAAAATAGAAGAACTATGCCAAATTTATTTAACGTATTACATAGATTTAAAAATATCTATCATTAAATTAAAAGAATATTTTCAAATGTTTAGTCATTTGTCATTCTTCTCGTGGAAGAAAATGCAAAAAGCATCAGTTTAAAATTTTGAAGATCACATCAACATAAAGTTGTTATCATTAAGCCAATTCCCTACAACTGTTTTTTCTTACTCCTTTGTTTTGCAGAAATTTATCAAGCTCCAGATGTAAATTAGTTAGGCTTTTGGTCTCCACTCTAATGGGAAGGCTCTTCCCAGAGGCTTGTTACTCTGATTATTAGGACTATTGTAATGCCCAGATGACATGTGGGAAATGACTGGCTCATAGCATTTTTTTTCACCTAGCTAAAATTACTCTCTAGAAATAACTCTTCTGCTCTTCCTCAGATTATGTATAGACCAGCTACATCCCTCTCAGCCTTGCTCTGATATTCTTGCTTAGTTCTGTTAGAGCCCTCTTCTCTGAACCTTTACCTGTGTGAGTACCTCTCAGCAGACCCAGACTGCATGCAAAATTCTAGATAAGGTTTTTTAAATGCTTACTACTGTAAACTACATCCCACAAACAACATAAGCTGCCACACAGCAAAAATACCAAGGAGTAAGGTATTTTGTTATAAAAGTAAGGAGTGAATGCTGGGGGACTAAGGAGTTGTTGGCATGTGAGGAAGCAATGCTGTGTGTAGGCTCAGACTGCAAACAGAGCATCTGAATGCAGGAGCAGGAGGACAGGCTAGTCTGGTGAGAGCAGGAGGTATCAGCAGCTGGTGTAGCCCTTTTTTTGGAATACTTCAAGGGTAGATTTACCTTGACTAGAATAACTGTGGGCTGAGGGGCTGCAAATTGTCCATTTCCTTGTTTATATTTGTCTTTGCTTAGGACTACAGTGGTCATCTTAGATCTAAGTAAGATTGTAAAGCATGCTCTATAGTAGGAACCTTTGCATTTCCCTTCTTTGGCCCCACCTTTCCCCTCCCGTTCTCTTCTACTGAGTTTTGCATCAACAGAGGTGATGTCTGACCCATGGCAGGGAGGCATATTGGTAGTAGTAGTAAGAGCAGTACTGCCTAGGTCTGGGTTTCAACCACTCATTATTGACAGAAATCACTCTCTGGCTATAGCATCTAAATTTAAAATTAAAATCTCTCCATCTCTCTTCCATATTTCACAGTACCCTTCTGTATTTTCCCCCCTGCCTGCTCTGTTTCATCCTATCTTTCCTTCCCTCTCTCTCCCTTTTTACTGCAACTCATCCCAAGCAGAGGAATGCAGAAACATGTGAACCTAAGTCCATCTTTCAAATGCCCGATTTGTAAGAGGCATTTCAAAATTAGACAAAAAATAATTTATCCTCAGGTACAGTTACCAGCTGGAATAATCAGACTAATTTTCATAAACTGTCAGCATCAGCAATGTGCCTGCAGGGTTTGAAGGAAAAGTGTTCTCCACAGAAATTACTAGGTAAACAGCAAAGCAAGCTCACAGGGTATTTGTGTCAGGCTGAGAGTGAAGTCATGTTGCAGAGCATGAAGTGGAAAAGAAATGGCCTGGGGTGAAAGAGGGCCATACCTGAGTAAGGGAACTGCTCTGTTTAGAAAGCTCAGTCAGAGAAGAGACAGCCTGCTTCCTCCTCAGCTCTATCAGTGTGTATCCCAACAGCACTTACCAGGTGTGGAGGGCAGGCCAGATCACGTCAGGTAAACCAGATGGCTGGCAAGCTGCCCCACAGACAAACGCTTCACCTGTGTACTTGGATTAAGTGCTGATCTGTAGCAAAATAAAATTATGAGTTTCTGCTTTAAGGGGTAGACTATACAATTTTTGAGGCTCTTGTTCAACTTGCAGCATCCTTTCCTGTGACATTACTGTCAAATCAATGTGCTGACCAATGCTCCTCGTCAGATTTTGTCAGAAAGGTAATCTTGATTAAAACACAAAGAACCTTATAGATTTGGTTCCTGTACTTTTATTCTCTGGGAAAACTCAGAGTAGAAAGTCTCATTGAGTGAAAAGCTTTCCCTATAGACAAGTGATAGATATACCTGTCCTTGCTCTTTTAAAAATTTTGTTTCATGTTGTTCTGATTTTGAATTTCCAAATGTATTTCATCATTTTTGCATGTTGCCTTTACTGACTTCTTCCAGTTGGGGACAAGAAACTTCATCCTCACTCCTTGAAAATGCTGGAAAAGATTTGTATTTTTACATCCTTTTTTAAAAAATAATCTGGATGTCATCTGTTTGCTGATGGCAACCTTCCTCAGAAATTTCATCTTTAACAAGAATCTTTGCTGATAAAGAGGAAATTATGTAATATACTTCAAAACCAAATGCAACTGTGGCCAATGTTTTTAGTTTTGGTAATATTATTAAGAAAACTAAAAAGCACTTATGACTCCAGTACACAGATAGATGTTTTCTTAAGACCACGCAACTTTCCTGCGTGGAACACAAACATAAATGCCTTGGCAAATGAGGCTAGAGAAGCTCAATGCTCATTTATTTCTGAGTATTTCATAGCCCTTACCTGTTTACCTTGCCTTTTGAATATCTACATGAATGCTGGACTTGTCCTGTTATGAAACTGCAGATGGAGGAACCTGACATGAGAATGCCCTGGAACAGAAAAGGTCTAGTGAACAAAACCTATCAGACTTTTAAGAGAAAAAAAATGAACTTATCAAAGGGCATCTCTGTTCCTCGAGGTAAACAGCAAAAACCACTGCTACTTACTGGGCTTGGAAGCACTTCAGACGTGTAAAACGCAGGTTCATGAGCTTTTTTTTTTTCATGAAGTGGTCAAACATTCCAGTTAATGCCAGAGGATCCAGGCTTATAATCAAAACAGCAAGACTTTAAAGGGATTTCAAATATGATGGATGTTTCCAGATTTGCCTTAGACAATGTTCATGCCTCAGAACAGGACAGTAATAGGTATGCTGTCCATAGCAAGAAACTGCTGTCTCTGTCTTACAGGGTTAGGCTTCCCCCAAGCACCAGGACAGTCATTCCAGCCTCCAAAGCTCTTCTCTCTCTCCTGCTCCTTTCCCCTACACTTCCCTTCTCTTTCCCATGGCAGGAGTGCCCCAGTCTTTCTTTCTGAGACCAACAAATTTTTCCAAGCCTGGAGTGGACTGATTTCTTAAGTGGCCCAATTTTCTACTGCTGAAAGGTAGTATTTCTGTTAGTTTTAAAGAGGAGATGGTATCTTTGCATTTTAAATCAACTCTATGAAAGCCCCCTTCAGCTTCTAGTTGGTCTCTATTAGTTAAGTTGAACACAGCTCACACTGAGGTATACCTCCCTCAGCAAGAGTAACAGGTAGGAAAATTTTGTGTTTCATAAATACAGCCCAGTTATCACAGACAGCTCAGTTAGGGCTGGAATGTTGTTGGTTTTTAATCTATAAAATTATTTGAAAATTCTTAATATGAGAAAGTCTCTCCATCCAGATTTTGAATGACAGTGACTGTTGAGGTGCCACATCTCTCATTATATCACTGTCTCTGAGGCACTTCAGTTCTGTGGAGTGTGTGAGGATCTGGACTTTTACTTGTTTTTGCTACCATCCTTCAGGTTTCCTGCGTTTTCAGTGTAATTGTTCATCCTTAGAATCAATCCATGGCTGTCTTGATTTGTTTTTACCACAGAGAAGGGAGTAATTCTTACATGGCCTTTTACAGCTTTACAGTGAGAGTATCAGACACCTCACAGACAGGATTCTGCTAATGTTCAGCCACTTAATCATCTGTAATGACATAGAGTTTTAGGAAGAAACTGGCAACTCGCTAACAATATTATTTAAACTCTACTCATTAAAATAGTTTCCATGTTTAATAATTGCAATGCTACTTGTCAAATCTCACATATTTTACAGCTCTGGTTTGTTGTAATTATATTATAAAAGTGAAAAACCCACAACAAACTGTGGTGGGGTATTGTGATGAACTGTGTTTTAGAAGGAAATTGCAAGCTAAGAAGATTGGCAATAGTGCCATGCATCTTTTTATTTCTAAGTTTGAATCCACTCCAGAAAGATGCTGTGTTTTGATGCCTATAAAATTCC
>NW_010294658.1:35262-37965 GCF_000700745.2 Antrostomus carolinensis
ATACGTTTGTCACAAAAAACCACTACAAGTCTCACTAATTGGCACCTTTGTTGCTAGTTTCAGGAGGCTGAACAGATCCTGAATGGACTTAGTTATTCTCCCTGGTCAGCACTGAAGTGAATTAAAACTGTGGAAACAAAGCCATTATTTTTGTTTGTATTTGATGTAGAGGTAAAGTGAAACTCTGGGTCTATACATTCAGTAGCTTTTATAAACACACTGAAAATAAATACAAATGGGAAGAAAATATTATTTTCATTTTATGTTATTGCAGGGGATCAATCTGCATTCTTTATTCAGAAATAAGTCTTAATACCATGGATAGGAACAGTGAGGAAAAAAATAATTCCAAGGAGCTCTGAGTTTGTAAAATTATTTTAAAAACATCTGTCTCAGTAGCTTTCCTTGCACGTGACTTGTAATATATTCCCATACTATATCATTTGGCTTGGTTGTCTAAGGCAACTCATATCTATCAGGCAATTACTAAAGAAAGGTTTGGGGTAGCTCAGTGGTTAAGCCTCTGGGCTGGTTCCCAAGAAACCTCAGGCTGACTGCAGCATGACAAACTTCCTGTGAGATTCTGGACAAGGTAGTTATGGTAGGATTAATGCTGCCTATTTTGTGTGTTTGAAAGTGAAATGCCTGGTCTGAGTGAGCTGTCTTGGCTTGATTTTCAATGAAGAGAGAGTGAGAAGCAGCTTCAGAGGGGAATTACTTCTACAATACAAATGCTTCATAACGTTAGGATGAATTGCTGCCTGAAAGTGCTGGTGTCATTTTAACTGAAATAGAACAATCCTAATTTTTAGACAGTTGATGTGAGGTGAATCCTACATTTAGTTCTGCCTGAGTAAGCTCCCAGGTGAGAATAAGAGTACATTGGTCACAACTGTGTGCTAAGAAGCATGTCAAATACATAAATATGAGCCATATAGCTATGACAGGCTGAGAATAATCATCTGAGTGGAAAACAGCTGTTAAAGTAATGTATACATGCACAATATAAAACACTGCCCAATAACTATTCCTGGGATGTAATATGTAATTGGTCATATTGTTGTTGCAATCCCAGCTCCTGTGGTAGTGCATGCAATAGCTTCCTCAGAACTGAGCCCTAAACCACATACTTTATGGCTCATGCCACCACTTTCCTGCAGAGAGAGAGAGATCAGCCTCCAAACTGACTGCTATCCCTCCATACATTAATTCACAAAGGAAAACCTTCCACAGGAAAAATAAAATCTTTTAAGAATAAATTAGATAAGTAAGTAAATAAGTTTAGGGGCCAATATCCCAGTGTCACCATGCATGCACTGTGGGAGTTTTGAGGGCTCCCGGTGTTGAGGTAATGGGCAGTCCAGCAGCTGTCTGTCACCCACATTGTACGTGACTGAATGCAGCAGAAGTTATATGAGATAGTCTTGCTGCATTTTTTTCTCCTGAATCTCTAGAAAGCAGAGCAAGTATCACTGGTTTGCAAGGGAAACCTTGGTGATTGCCGCGGCAGCAGGTCTCATTTAAGTAGATGAGGTGCCGTCCTCTGCTGGTAAAAGGAAGCAATATTTGCTCGGCTTCTTGTGCAATACGATGCCATGAAGAGCCTGGAAACTGTGGGAACCTTGCCTCCCCCATTTCTGATTCTACATGCACATAATCTCATGCTGAGGTCACTGAAAATAATAGCTTTGCCAAGCTAATTTTTGAAAGAAAGTGCAAGCCACAATGGGTTGAGGAACAAAATAGAAGTCCAAATGTAAGAGAAAGTAATGGTTCCCACAGTTTTAATGCACTTCAGTGCTGATCTGGGGAGAACATCCAAGTCCATTCCAGGTCTGTTGCATGAAAAAGGTTGGTAAAGCAATTTAGAAGGAATAAAACCCCTTGTGTTCCAACTCACCCTCAGATAACTGGAGGAGCTGGGGGTGGCTGGGCTTAAATCCTGAGTGATGCCCAATTGAGCACTATCGGTCCGACAGCTGCGGACGCACCGAATAGTGCACTGCACTCCTGTGCCCATGATTTATGGACTTACACAGCTAAACCTGCAGAATTTAGCAGCATCCCGCTGAGCACGGGTCAGCTGGGGTGGCTGGTTACAGATGGACACAGTTCGACGAGACACCACAAGTCCGGGCACGTCAGTGCCGGATCCACTCGATAGTGTCCCGCACCTGTCGGTCAGTCACAATCTATGGACTCCAATGGCCTTATCAGGCAGCAGCCCAGCAAGAAATTGTGCAGCAACTCTGTAAGCAAATGAAAGCACTTTAATAGAGCAACAGGACTAATACAGATTCCTATGGATTGCTGGTGATAAACCACTGTCTGCAGAAGTATATACAAGCATTAAGGTTACAAGTTATGAGAAGTGTTATTAATTGCTAAAAGGTGAAAAGTTACTACAAAGCGCTAAGTTGGTAAAATAATTCTCTAGAGATTTTCTAAGTTTCTGAGGAAGATCCTCAGAAACATCTAAGTCTTAGTTTTACCCAAAGGTGTCCCAGTGTGGGGGGGAGAGGTTCAGCCCGTCGGCTGGTGCCAGGGGTCAGAGATCTGCAATGGAGTTGGCCCTGACTTGTTCGTGATGGCATCTTCTCTGACTATGACGGTGTCTTCCCTAATTCCCTCCCTTCCTGGGGCTACTCTTACACTATTTTTCTACCTGCAAGGTGGAGCTTGAGTGACTCTAGTCATACCTTT
>NW_010294658.1:38051-56250 GCF_000700745.2 Antrostomus carolinensis
TGAGTGACTCTAGTCATACATTTGCAGTGATTGGCAAAAGGCACTTCCATTCCCCTTTTATGGTAGAAATTATCAAAAGTTAGAGATGCTCTCTATGAGGGAAAAGAGGGGGGTCAGTGGTCTGGAGTTGTGGTTTTGTCAAGGTCCACAAAGGGAGGTAGTTGTTAAAAGAGGCGCCAGTTGTCAAACCAGAATCACAGATAGACCATACATCAAACCTTGTACCATGATGTGATTGAGACAAGAGCTGGAAAGCAAGCTTCCGCTGTCTCCCATCTCTTGTTTTTTCCTTGATAAGCGGCAGGCCTAGTAGAGAGGCAGCCTTGGAGAAGATTCTTCACACGCCAGCTGTAATTTTCCCCTGGGATCGTCCTCGACACTGTACCTTTCCCTTAGTGTGTGGACACAGCCATTTTCTGATTTTTAGTTACCTCCAGCAATTACTCCACGGGGTCTGTTCAATCTCCAGAAACTAGCAACAAAGGCACAGGTTGGTGAAAATTGTAGTGGTTTTCTTTCTAGGACAAACATATTTGTCCACTGGGAATATGACTGAGATCAGTGATGTAGTTACTTCTGTGTAGTATGCCATCACTGGTTTGTTTTGCATGTGTGCTTGCCTTGTTTAAAGTCAGAGGGGTACGTGGGGTTTTGAGATGTCTAGGCTTTGCTTTGTTACCATGCCACACCAAGCCAAACCATTGTGGAAATCAGTCGAGCAAGTTGGAATCTGGAATTTAGACCTGCTAGTGCATCCTGGTGCACAGCTGGGTGGGGTACTGCTTTTTGCTGTTTTCTGTCCAAAATCATAAATCAGTCTCTCGGGCTCCCACATTTTGTTTATATTTTCTCAACTATTAAGTCACCCTGGCTGGAGTTTCTCATCTGTTAAAAATACAGCAAGAGACAATTATTTGCTCGGGCTTATTTTGGCAGAAAATATCCTGACTGTGTTAGACTTTATGTGTTTATCAACAAAGTAGCTGTCACATAGGAGCACATAGTTGTATGGTGTGCATACAGTCATTGTAGTGAAGTATTTGAAATTGTAGCCTCATAGGCTTTTTACAGCAGAGAATACAAAATATTTTGTCAAAAACATAAAGCTATGGCACTGTTTAATACCATTTCTAATAACCATGCTTGCAGTATTCAGAGTCAGCACTATTATATGAAAACAATTTCAGCCCCCAACTTCAGGAAATAATTTATCAAAGTCAGATGATGGAGCAAGCATTGAGATCTTGTAGTGCAGCATGAGATGCCTGAACAAGCATTGTACATGTCAGTTCAGGACTACAAAGAGCTGTAGGATTTTTATGTTCTATTTGCAGCCACAAATCCTGATGTTGGTATTGTTCAGGCTGGAAAAAAATCACTGGGTCCATCACTGGGACCATCTTACAACAAATGAAGCTTCACTAGTTGTGGAAAAATGTCCATGCTTTTTAGAGGTCTTGGGCCACAGTCATAGGTAGATAGAGACTTTGGCACTGTTGACTGCTTTTCACCTGCTTCCAGGTTTGCCTTGGAAATTATACTTAGTTGTTTCTGCTCCTGAATTTGAAACACCGATTTGAAATTAATATTATGCTGAATTATAGTGAAAGAGAAACAAACAAAAAGCAATATGGGACACTTTAAATATGAGTAGGTCAGTAAACTGCATTCTGTCTGCTTACGCACCTTACTGTCATGTTTCCCAAAGAGTGGGTGAACTGTTCACTTCTTGATTGTTTTTCCAGTGCTCAAACCTTACTTCCTAAAAAGATGTCCCAAATACCAAACCTCAAACCTTGACGTAGTTGTGCTGTGTTCTGAAAAACTTTTGTTATGCAGCAACATTGGAAGGATGCATGCTGAAGCAAAAAGCCATTTTTACATTTAATTAGTCGATGTCCAGATTATTTGTACCAGGTTCAGAAATAATTTAGAGTTGAAGAGGTGTGACAAAACATTTTTTTTCAGGTAGGCTGGATGGATCACCAGAAGTTGTTAATGGGGTTAACTTAGATTCATTCTAGAATTTAGGTTAGTTGTAGAGCTTAGATTTATTTCAGATTAGCAAATAGATTTTATGTAAGGGATGGCACAAGCTAAAATGACTCACCAACACTGCAGATTCTCCTAATTTCCTACTCCATTTAGAGAGGCATGATCTGTTAGGTGAGAAATTCCGTAAACAGGTGATAGGATCCTGGAAGAACTTAACATTCATTAAACTTGGACATGACAAATTACCCAGTCATGCTGTGCTAAACCTGTTCTAAAATTGCTTAAGGCCACCTTGCCACTGTATGACAGTCCAAGACGGGAGGGAACAGATTTCATTCCATAGAGCTCATGTCCATCTCGTCTAGCCTTGGATATCTCCTTTCTAGTATGTCACCCCACATTCACTTCACAGACATAAGAGAAACAGATGTCATTAAGGCATAATTTATCACCTATCAGAATAGTTAATGCAAAATAATAAATAATAAAATAATACATTGCCTGCAACAGTGCTTCTTTCCATCTACCTCTCTATCTACCTTTTCAAATTGGGCAGCCTGAACTGTTTCATGTGAAGGTGGATGCCATGCATGTTCGGTTGAGTTAATCCCACCTAGGAAATACAGTTTACTGTTACCTACAAGTTGAAGGGAACAGAAGAAAAGTGTAAGTGTCTTGAAGACAGAGAACTAAGAATCCTTCCAGAATAAAATGCCTTTAATTGAAATGCATGCAGATACTTCAGCTCTTCAAAGATCAATACGAATGGAACATTCTTCTTATTTTCTCACTGAAGTACTCACCCTCACAGAAGTACACTCACCCTCACAGAAGTACTGCTGTCTCACTCTCTGTATTTTTATTTTTGAAGAAAAATTTTCCTTCCTTCTTTCCTTTTACTAAAAAAAATTAAATAAGTATTGTCACCTATTCAGAGAAATCGGAAGCAAAATTGTTCTGACCTTGCTTTGCAATTTAACTGTTCCTCCTGCTTGTTCCTGACAAATACATACTCTAGTGAACGAAACATTTCTCTGGTGGTGTTCTGACTCTTCAAGTCAAAGAAAAGTAACTGAGGGAAAGGGCATTCAGCTGTAGGTCATCCTTTCTCTAAAATGTGGTTCTTTTTTACATCTTAAATATTTATCTCAAATTCACATCTCTAATGACATTGCAAAAGCTCAGGGGAAACTGAACCAAGATATGCTGTGTCCTTCTGTCTGTATTTTCTCTCTGTTACATGTATTTGTGTCTAGGACATTTATAATTCTAAAATAGTTCATTTATAAGATGTAACAAATGTGAAGATCCACGTGTCTATTGCTTACACTACTGTTCCCTCTGACCCTGACCCTCTACTCCTTGTTTTCCTTCTCAGTTCTAAGCCTCTATCGACATCCCAAACATATAACAGTCTGCCTGCAGAAATGGATCCTCTGTATCCGCAGATGTATTTGTAGCATGTACTTCAACCATTATTCCCCAGGACAGGAAAAAGAGGTCTTCTCTTGGTCTGCATCCTATTTTTTTCTCCATTTAAAATAAGAAAGTTTGATAAGATAGCAAATACCGTCAGTTTTGACATAGCTTCCTTACATCAGTGCTCCAAAAATAGGCTTAAAGTTGTTCTGTGAGCCAGTGGTGTCCAAATAGTCTCACTCTGTGCCCTGTGCACAGCCCCAGAGCCGAGGGTAAAAAAAAACACTGACCACCTCCAAACACTCCAAATTTTTCTCAATAAAAAGTCTGCAAGAACTGTCTTAATCTACAGCACATGAGTACCATGTGCATATGCACTTCCTTTTTGCTTGGAAACTCCTCAGCTGTGTCTCCCACAAGGTCTGGAGACAATGGACTTTGTAAAGCATGTCCTAAATTTTCCATTTATCATTCTGTGGTGTGTCTTTTCTCACTCATCATTCCCTCACTCTTGTTGCATCTCTGCAGCCCCTGCTTTACCTTGTCAGAGAGCAGTCCCAAATGTTTTAAAACATTATGCTTCTGATCAGGAACCAACAAGCATTCGTCCTTGTATGTGTTGAGAAATAAACAAAAGCAGCAAAGAAAAAATGATAGTTCATTAGATTTAGCACATATAAAGTAGCTTGGATGCCACCTTTTAAGAACATATTCCTGTTATTGCTGAAGATCATGGAAACTGCCCTTACCATCTCCCTGCAAAGCTACAGAAAATACAGGTCAATGCATTGCTTTTTCTTGTAAAGCTAAGGATGAATCCTAGAAAAGATATCAAGCAGATTCCAAGGTTTGTTGGATGCTTCTTTGGCTGTTATTGATTATGAAGAGGCTTTTGCTAAGATTGCAGGATTGGCTTATGATTTAAATGGTTTTTAAGGAGATGACAGATATAATGGGAAAATTGAAATTATCAAAATATGGGGCAATGTCTGGTGGAGTGAGAATATTTGTATTTCTTTGGGCCTGTGCCAACTTTTATTTGGAAGCAGAAAGTGAGAAACATCTGGAAAGAAGGGATGGTGGGAGTTTTCATCACTGTGTCAGTGACAAACTGCCTCTTCTGAAGGTGTTGCATCAAAATAGGTGGTGACAAAAGAGGAATGGGAGAAGAAGAGGAGGCTGAAAGCTGTAACTTTTGCCTTGGTGGATTGGTTGTGTCCCAAGCATTAATTTCAAGTGCCCTTTCTCGTGTCCCTGCAGTAAAATAAAACCTGGGTGGGCAAAATTCTTCCTCCATTGAGGAAACTGTATAGCCTCTTAAGATTTTTATGGGACTTAATATTCTGTTCCCCTTTACAGAGTGGCATTTTATCTTTACGCCTGCACAGGCAGAACCCATCCAGTCTCTAAATCTTCCTCCCTTCCCTTTGAAAATTTATAGGGGTTTTCAGGCAGGCTTGCCTGAATGCCATTGACCTCTATGGCCTATGTTATTGACCAGAACGCTGAATCTTCTGCCCACATAATATATACCTCTTTATATCCCTGAAAGAGAAGGAAATGACTTTTAGAATGACCAGGACCACAATAAAACCTGAAGCTAGTTCCCCAGTTCCCCTTGTGTTGCTGGACTTTGCAAGAAGATAACATAAAGCATCAACGTGCCTATAAAGGAACGCTTTGAACTCCCTGATTAGACAATCATTACTTTCCTGACAATCTGTTTAAATAATAACACTACTGTCAGTGTAGGCTACTTGCCTACTACAACAATGAACAGTGCTCTTGAAGAATAAGCCATACCATAAAACCATTGTAAGCAGTAGTAACATGCAGATCACCAGAAAAGTCCTTTGCAAAGTAGGATTTTTTGTGGAGGTTTTCTA
Source organism: Antrostomus carolinensis (assembly GCF_000700745.2). Lineage (NCBI taxonomy): Eukaryota > Metazoa > Chordata > Aves > Caprimulgiformes > Caprimulgidae > Antrostomus > Antrostomus carolinensis. Next base: position 43,352 of record NW_010294658.1, read on the forward strand.
AAACAAGTCTGAAATAGAAGGAGTCTTACATGTGCTACTACCTTTTCAGAACCACCAGATAAACTGGTACCTGATGGCTTCCATTTTCCCTTTCTAAAGGATTCACGTGCATCCTTCAGAGATGTCATCACCTAGTATTTTCAAGAAGGAGCAGCTCACAGTCAGTGTCAGCTTTCATTCAGGAAAACAGTACTGCTGAGAACAAAAGACAACATGGGTAGCCATAGTGAAATACACATTGGGTGTTCTAAGCAATCATCATGAAAAGATGGAGACAAACTAGCCATGAATAGACTATTCATAAGTTATTGTGGGAAAAAATGTTTTTTAAGAATTTATTTGCTAGCATAATAGAAAGCTGGTTAGATCATGAATACTTTGTGCCAAAGTAAAAGTTGAGAGTGAGATTAATCACTAAAAAGTATATAAAAGTGAAAAAAAGAATATTGTACCACTGAAATTGTGCAAAGGTTTGTACTGTCATATCAGATTATAAAGGATGAAGGTAAGCACTGTTTCAAATGGAGCTGCTGAATCATTATTATCATGGCAATAGTTTTCAAGCAATGTGAAATATACATATTTTAATAACTTATTAACACATAGTATATATTTGTGGACAGAGATATGTGTACACTTATTTCTGTACCTGTGTGAATGTATGTAAATGTCTGTTTCCATTTTCATTTAAATCCAAAACCACTCTTAAGTCTGAAGTTTTAGAACTTCTTAAAGCTGGTGGGAGAGAGTCGGATCCTGTCTTTCAGTATCTTTGGAGTTGTATGTGTTTAAGTATACATAGAAGCAGCTTAATTCTCTCTCTTTATCTGTGAAATAAAGTTGTGCACAGAATGAAGACTGAGAAAGTGATTAAATCACCGTTTTAAAACTCTATTTTTATTTTAGAAACATGAATTTTCAACTACTGCCAAAATCCAGTCAATAGCAAAATGGCAAATTTTTAAGAAAACATAGGGGATTTTTGTTCTTTTTAAAAATTGACAGCATCAATAGTAATCATATCAGCAATAAAGAAAATCTGGTGTTTTAGCCCCAGTTGCATGAACAGCGAGATATTCAGGAACTAACAGTGGTAGGCACAATGGGTGTGAAATGTTACAACTCCTTCTTCTTTTATTACTTCTTTTATTACTTCTTTTGTTATTTCTTTTGTTACTGGTAAGAAACGAACTCCTAGTTGTGGGTGCACGGCTGTAGTTGCATCATGGGACTGTGCAGCTGCCTACGACTTTTCTCCTGTTCTTTTCCCCTTCCCTGGAGAAGCCATTGCTCATTAGAGATTTTAACAGCCCCCTCTACAGGCACTCCGACCCTCCCCACTGCTGCATCACACATCTGCTGTGGAAACCCATTTTGTGTGTTTGTGTTAGCCTTGACACTTTCCCTGCAGACATCTGAAGAGAGTTATCTGAAGGTGGTCTGGCAGAATGGGTCTGGTGGCCGTATGACACTTGGATGGCTCACAACAGGAAGGTATTTGCAAGTGCTCATAAGGTAACAGGAGCTTTTTACCCTTCCTCTGGCAGAGATAAGGAGAGAGCCCCACACTGACTAGCATGTGATTCAAGTCAAGCGCAGCCTTAAGTGACTAACAAGCACGGTCCTTAACTCGATTACAGCTGCTCTAATCAGCAAAACAGTTAACCTTTGCACTTTAGTCTAGCCTGGTCTGCATACCTCTGGGCAGCCCAGACCTGCTTTGTGAGGCTTTCCAAAAGCAGCACACTGTAATCAGTGTGCCGACGTCCCCCGGGCTGCGTGGGGGGAGACAGCAGAGCTGTGTGAACAGCAGCTCCAGCACCCAGCTATTCTGGCGACAAGCACACTTGAGGCAGATACCCCTGCCTTGCACAGTTCTCACACAGCAAACGTAGCACTGGAGTGTCTTAGCTGGCATTAACAGATCAGCTTCTTATCCACCCTTCCCTGTTGGTCCAGAATAGCCTGCTCTGCTGTCAGCTGTCTTGCAGAGCCACTAACAGCAATATGGGAACACTGTGTCACTTCTTATGACTCCACTGTGCTACAGTGCTTCCTGGTAGGGTGGCACACTGAGAAACATGAATAACACACAGAACATACCTTTTGTCTTTAATATGCTGATTCTGTGCTTTCAAGATCAAGGTCAATAAACATCTGGGAGAGGAACTCGTAAAAATCTTCATAATCCCAGGGCAACTGGTAGTACTGAGCAACCAAGGTTCACCTTGCCCTCCAGGAATCACTACGTGTGCCTGCTACCTGTGAGCTTTAGTCTCAGTGAAACAACAACATTAACAAATCTGTAGAGGTGAGTCCTTGGTTTACAGTGGTATTCATTTCTTAATCCCAAGATACCAGCTCTGAAAGTTCAGCCTGCCATTCACAGACCCCTGGAGAGTTTGTTTGTCTCTTAGACAAGCAGAATCACATTTCAGGAGGTCCTTGAAGACAAAGATTAGGACATTTATTTTACAAAAATTCCTACAGGAAGACAGCACAGAGAAAGGAAGAGAGATTTGAAGTTCTCATAATGAACTTCCTTTAATGTCTTATTCTGCTTTATCTTTTGCCAGGTGCTGAGTGAAAAATTCCAAACTAAATCACCTTTTAAATCAGTCAGGATGTACATTTATTTGGCTGTAGACTCTCAGACAACATAAATGCTCCTTCCCCTCCCCTTCCTCCTCCCCCCTCAAATGCACTGAGTCTTCTCTAAACACTGGATAAGAGATGGAGCAGGAAAGTCACACAGCACAATTGCACTGATACCTGGGTTTATTTTGACACTCCTTTTATTCAGAGTTTGGGAAATAAGTCTCTTAAAAGCATTCACTTTGAATCAAAAAAAGTGAAGTATATGCCTTGCCTGTACTGATGGTATCTTTACACGCAGCAGTCCGTTTCAGTATAAGATAGGCCATTCTTTGAAAATCATGGTTCAACACAGACAGATCCTGAGTTAAGCATGCAAATTACCCTAAATACATTTAACTTAGTTATCAGTCGGATTGAATACATTTACAGAGGTAACGGAATGAGGGCCAGAGTTCTCACATCTTGCAGGTTTGACTGCCTATGTGTATTTTATTGTTGTATCAGCATTACATCATTTTTACTTCATTAATTCTCCCATTCATTCCTTTCTGTGTGACTAAGACAACTGCATTTTGGAGTTAGGAAGTCTGATCCTGGCTATAAGGGATTAATTTATAGTTTCAGAAGAGATCAGTTTCAACTCCCTAATTTTCCCTGCATCCACAGAGCCTGCAAAATAAATCTTTCCCTTCCCAGACCAGAAGCTGGTCACAAATGTTGCAAACACTGTCAGAAGTAACCAGAACCTTCTGGTCCTCCTCACACAGAGTGTGCCTTCTGTTCTCTGCTTGTGCTCCCTTGGCCACACTAGAGCTCATGACTCTTCAGCAGCACGGTCTCCTTCAAATAAATTTATTTCACGCAAAGGAATTCAGTGAAAATGCTGTCATCCAAAGATACTCAGGAATATCACTTTACCATTCACATCTCTGTTCTTTTTGATACTGTCTTTGTTTGGCAAAGACACCCTTTCTCCCACTCCTCTACCACTAGGTTTTGGGTTGTTGGCTGGTTTTGGTTTTTTGTTTTGTTTTGTTTTGTTTTTTTAATTACATCGAATTTTTTTGCAAGATGAGAATATTGAGAATTTATTATCTACACTGTGAAATTGCTGATAGTTGAAATTATGACTCTGGATATTAGACGTGAACTAGTCTTGACATTGCACATGATATTAAGGTCATTTTATTGTCTAACTCGTCTCTCCAATCTACTTCTGTGAAACAGTTTTTTCTCGAAGGTACCAAGTTTCTTATCTGATGCAGTTTTTGTCTGTTGTCTAGTTTTTATCTGTTGTCTAGTTTTTTATCTGTTTTCTAAGTGATATTATGTGCCTGTTTTCTTACACACTGCCTCAAGTCCCATAGTTAGGAGAGTCATGTCTGCTCCTTCAAGCCATGAATGCCTTACTGTAAATACATCTTCTTATTAACTCAGCTCAAATAACTGAGCTACTTTTCTGAGTGGCAGCTCTTGGTGGAATGTTTTGCATAATCCTGCAGGGAATAGTTCAGTAGGATTTAGGAGAAGAGCTAGTATTTTCTAGTATCAAATCCTTCTCAAGGGGCAGGAAAGGATGGGAGTCTTGCTACTTGGATGTTTTCATAACAGCCTTCCTTAAAGTCCCCAGCTTTGCACATACGACTGTAGTTATGAGGTCCTTCCCTTGCAGCTAGTGAAAGGGCAGGGATGGCACGTTGCTTCCGAAATGTTCAATTATGTAGTACAGCACTTACATGTTGACAATATTCAGCAGGTTCCTGAAGCCAAAAGTAAGATATACAAGGTGCCTCTTCTGAGTTACAGTCCAAAGGAATTACTTTTTTCCCTAAAGGTACAGGTCCACTTTTTCAGAACAGAGTATTGCTGTTTTAGCTGATGTTTATGTCATTAAATAAAAGGAAACAAATAGGTAAATGTAAGTGAAACTACCCCAGTACTTCCAATTTTCAAAGTGTGATATTGCCAAGTACTTGCCAAGAAGACAAAGAACCATATTTGGAAACAGCCAGCACTTACAGTTTCAATCTGTGCACAGAAAAACCTCTCAGAACCATGGTGTTCCATTTAAAGGCAAAATATGCCATTACAAGAAAGAAGCTTTGAACTCAGCTGTATAACAAATAAGTAATTCCTGTGTGCTTCACTGTGTGTAATCATCTTCTGTTGGGCCTGTATTATAAAGTAGCTTTATAGGTGTGTTAACCTGCTACATGTGAAGTGGTGCCACAATGCAGGCTTGAGACATAAAGATAATATCCCAGAAAATAGTTCTATTGTGTGAGTTATCTTCATATTTCATCACAGAATTAATTCTAAAAAGCCCACTTGCATTCAGTGTTTCTCTTGCACTTACTTGTGAATTGGAAGCTTTAAGCCACTTTCACACCTTCTATATTTTAACTTTACTTAGGTTGTGCTTTAATATCTAGAGTATTGGATTGCACCTCACATGCTTCTTTTTTTTGTTCTTAGCCCAGCACACTCCTCTATAAAAGAATGGATTCCATTTGTTCCATGTAGTTGGTTCATTCATTCACAATATAAATGAAATTTCTCATCTGGTCTGGTACTCCAGCTCAAAAAAGGTTACAGGAGAGCTAGGAAAAGTAAAACAAAATGTAGCAAGGGTAATCCTATGTATGATGTTTTCCACATGTTGAAAACTCTTTGCTTGGGTGCTTCACTCCACTAAGGGAAGGAAAAGGGGAGTATAAAAGAAATCTATAACATCATCTGTGGCTGGAGAAGGAACTTGTTTAATGTGTCTTGTAATAACACAGCAGAGGGAGCATCAAACGAGAACAGGAACTGAGGGCTTCAAAGCGAACATGCTACGATTGAACTGGAACTCTTTGCCTAAAGAAGCTAAAGTACAGAGGACTACAAAATGCCAACATACCCCATCAAGTTCAAAGATCAGTAAGCCCCAAATCTATGGAGTATGAGTGAGCAATCAGGAAAAGTAGTAGTACATGCTTTCTTTGTTATAGCCTTCCTGAAACATCTGCTATTGGTTACACTTGTAAGCAGAATCACTAAAGCAGATAGACCTTTGATCTGATGTGATATGACCGTTCTTATTTTTCTTATGGTCCCCATATGCTGCTAGAACATTTGGCCAGTGGAATATCTGTTAGCTTCATCTGAAGAGGCCAGGAGAAATCTGGCTACTACATCGTTTTTTATTACTGCGGCTGCCAAGCTTTACATACAGCCCAGTACAGTGTGTTCCGGACAGCCCACTGCAAGGCCATACATCTCTTGCTTTCACAGTAGAGGTGTTTCAGTGAAGGGGTGGTATTTTGTGCAGACTTAGTGTTGTGGGAGCTGTGTGCAGGATGCCCCAAGCTCATCACTGATTTTCACTGTTTACTAGGGCAAATGAGCAACCACCTAGCTGTCGTGAGTGCCTCAGTCACTGAGAAAATATGGTCCCGTCTTTGCATTCAGTACATGTGGCTTCCAGGTGGGACTGTTGAAGTACCTTCTCATTTTTGCAGCTTAGCCCAAGCAGAGGCTGGAGAATGAGCAATTGGTAACAGAATTAAAAGCTGAATTATGGAAAATTTCAGAAATCTAGCTCGAGACCAGTTTAACACGTGAAGTTCCAAAGGCCAGTTATATTATGAATACATACATTTAAAAAACCCCAGCAATCAAAGCCTGCACCATCAGCTGCTGCACACGGAAAAGACAGATGGGAAAGTCACGTTCAAACGCCAGCCCCGTTGATCTGAGTGGCAGTGTGTGTGCCCATTTAGTAACAGGGGAGCCAGGCGAGCCCCCGGGGGAGCAGCGCCCGGGGCCGCGGGCCGGGAGCGGAGGGTGTCCCGGGCGGCGGAGGGGCCCTGCCCCCGCTCCCCGCTGGGGGGGGGTAGAACGCCACGGACCGCGCTGCCGCCGCCCGGCCCCGAGCAGAAACCCCATCACCAGCAGGAAACCTTTCCGGCTTCCTTAAATCCCAAAGGGTGGGCACGTCTTTCCAGCCTGCACGAACACCCTTAATCTGCTTATCGCCCGGTACCTGGAAGACCGTGGTGTCTGCCATAGCTCCGTACCCAGAGAAACCCCTGTGGTGGACGGTTTCTGGACATATCCACGCTTGTTGCAGCCTTCTTTGACAAAGTGAAGCTAGAAAATTGCCAGTGCAGAAGGGATTTCCAGCTTGGCATGGCCTTCATCCCCATGCTCTACCTCAAAGCAGCTATGAGGTGGGTACACTGGCCCTTCAGGTGGGATGAAATTGTCCTTTGGCCATGCCAAGGGCTATGCACACTGCCATCCTGCCACCAAAAGAGAAAAACACATCTCAGCAGGCTGTACACATGCAGATGTGGTGTGGCATTCAAAATGCTTCCTGGCAGAGGAGTATAATGTCTTCCATTTCTATCCTTAAAGGATTAGATGCAGTATATTATAGGATACACAGTAACAAATTATTCAGATGCACAGTTTTACTCTATCTCTTTATACTTTTCAGGCCAAAAAATGGAGATATGAACAAAAGTTTTCCAGAAGTTTGAGAAGGTTAGATGGAGAATCACCCACATCTAGCTCAGACTGCACAAAGTTGATTAAACCTGTACTTCTCCTGACAATTCTCTCAGGAATTTCTCAACAATATTAAACAGAACCTTGAGCTTTAAAGATGGGTAAAACACATTTGAATTTCTCCTTCCTCACCTGTTTCCCAAATTTCATCATCCCAGATTCTTCAGATCTCCCTGGGAATGTAAGCTTACTGTGACAAGAAATGGGTTGTTCAGTAGGAACTGGAATATGAATACCATGCTTTTAATAAATGCACACAGCCCTGTGCAAATGCATCAAGCCAAAAAAAAGGCACCAACAGCAGGACCACCTCCCTCTCTAAAAATTACCATTTGTCCAAAGAATTAATGTTAGAAGTGTGCAACATGTAAATGTACAGACTCAGCAAGAAAGCACAGCAAATGTGTGGTCAACATTTATGTTACAGCTATATTTTCTTATGAGGCACAAAGTGCTTTTACTGAAGTTTCTAGGGAATGCACTATGGATTTTGTGCCTGAAATTTTACTGTTTTAGCTGTAGACTTTCACAAGGCCTCAGTTTATTTCATCTCCTAAGATGCAGAGCAGCTAAATGCTGATGGCAATTTTTGTTAGCAGCCTGGTTTGTTTCCTGGCTTGTAGCTGATAATTTATTTGACAAAGAGGCACTCTTAAATGACCACATTTATGAGTTCAGCTGAGACCAGAGGCCAGAGTTGTTCTGCCTTTACTCAAGGTAACTTAGTACTGCAACTAAGGTGCATGTTTTCTAATAGCTACATTGGTACAAAACTGAAAATTCCTGCTCATCACCTTGAGTGGGTATACAAGGTCAAAGCTGAACCCAACAACAGTTAAGTATCAGAAGATGGAAGTAGTACATAAGAAGGAACAATATCTAAGTGTCAGGACATGCTGCAGGTCCCTGTGAGCTGGACCAGATGTTAAAGATTAAGCTTGTAAAGTAGAAGCTGGTTCTAGAACAAGAGCACCCTCTTGCCCGCATGTTCATATTGTTATTTATATCCCTGGGAAAAAAAACGGCTTGTCCCCCTGTGGTAACTGACACTTCCAGATCAATAGCACAGACTGAAGCATTGCTATCTGAGAGCAGAAGGGAAAGGAGTGCTGTTGAAGGAGCAGCAGTGCTGTTGGAAAGGACAGGCTGTGTCCTTGCTAACACCTCAGGAAGCACAATCCCATCTGGCACTGTTTAGCTAAGAAACTGCCTTCTGGAGCTTGTCCTTTTGAAACAAGACTGAGGAAATACAGACATAGGACAACTTTGTCTAGAATTTTCAATTTTATCCACTTGTTGAATAAGGAGAAACTTCCCTTCTGTGAGGCTGTTGAAGGACTAGGACGTATCCTGTGCTTCAGCCTGAAAAAGAGACGAGTAGGGACACTATGACAGAGCCTGCATCATTGTGGGTGATGTGAAAGGCAGATATCTACTTCTTTTCTATCAAAAGAAACCATGAAACAGGAGGCATAAAACTGAAACCTCACTTAGAAATGTTTTCACCTATCTCATGAATAAAGCTGTGGAGCTCACAGCCACGGGATGTTTTTTAATGGACTTAAAGGGAGGCTGCACAAGCTCATGGAAGACAAACCCAGTGAGGTCCTTAAATGGGAAGGAAAAAAAAAGCACCTCTGGTTAAGTCCTTGAGCATGAAAATGCTGCAGGCTGTGAGCTTACTCTTCCTCTGGCAGCCCCCTTCAGCTGCTGGGCTCAGTGAACCTCTGATGTTGCATGTTGCAATGGTTGTTCTCTTCTTGTGTCACGTGGGAATTAGTGTTGAACTATTTTTGAAGACTTCTCGGTTGTCTCTTTGGCAAATTCAAATGATTATTAATTTTACTATATTCTATGAACACTTCCTTGCATTTATTGCCATTGGTGAAATGCAGGAGTACTTTGTAATGTTTCTGAAGCTTGAAAGAGTAGCACAAGACTGAGATAAAATGGAATGTTTCATCAGGTAGTCCTAAGGTCCTGAATAAGATATAGCAGATAGAGTCTCTGTAGCATTCATAATCGTTTAAAAGCTTAGATGTAGTGTGTGCCACCTGCAATCATGTCTTTGCAGTATTACTTATTAAAAATGATCATAAAAGAGTAATTGGAAAAATGTGAAGCATCACATTACCTACTCATGGAAGAAAACTAGGCCTTCTGAGTTCAGCTTCTCAGCACTGCAAAATGCTTTTACTGACAGTGCTCTGCTGGCAAACTTCGAAGAGGCACCAGCTGTAAACATCAACCTTCCTACCTGTGAATATTTTACCTACTTGCATTTCTACAAGGAGCTTTTAAGTCAATTGGGGAGAAAATATATTAAAATATCTCTGCATTTTTCTGTATTTCTTCAGCCTTTGGGTTTGGGAAGCCCTTCATGTATTTTGGATTGCTACCTTGAAACCAGTCACATCGGCAAAGGTCATCCCCCTGCACTGCATCTGTTCTACCTGTTTCCTGCATAGCACAAGGCTGTCTCCCTTATAAAAATGTTGTATATGTGTGTGCTACTAGCTGTTGAGGCTTCAAGAGAGTCGAGCTGGTCTGACATTATTCTGTAGATGGCACTGACATGAGTTTTTTCTGCACTGAATATACAGGTCCTCCAGAAGTCAGAACCTCAGAGTAATCTGTCATGGGCTCAAATGCCCTGCAATTTTGCTTTCAGTAACTGACTCATCTACTGATTAAGTGTCCTCCTGCAACTTTGCATGGCTGTGTCAGAGAACAGAGCTTCATTTTCTCTTGTCCTAGCATTCAGAGGTGAGTGGCTGAAAGGCCAGTTCAAGCCTTGCTAAATAAGCAAGATGCTCTTTCACACACAGGGTATACATCAGGCCAGAACCAGTCTTCTTGATCTTAATTGCCTTTTACATCCTGCATCTTGCACCTTGTTTATACTGCTAGGGGTGTTTTGCTCTGTCATTTCCACTGACTTCGCCCATAGTAGATTGGAGGAAAAGACTGGTGCCAGGGAGGCAAAAAATAAAGTCATTTATTGGTTCAGCAGGAGTGTAAGTATTACCACTGGAGAACTGACAGCTGGAAGCAGCTTCTTGTGACAATGTCTGTGCTGTCTTCAGCCTGTACAGATGTGCTACAGAAACGAGGCAAATAATATAGCAGTCTCTGTTCCCTCAGAATAAAAATGAGCATGGTTTCAACCTCATTCACCTTCATGCACATGAAGTGAAAAGAGGAACTACGAACAGGGCCATCATCAACTGATTAATTAGCTAACATTTTAACCAAGACCTGAGTAAACAGATGATGGTTGAAGGCTGAGCACTTTAATCAGAAGTGGTCCGCACAAAGAACTGTCTGTCATGAAGAAGGTAAGTTTCAGGTTGTTGTGCTAATCACCTCCCAGGACTCACTGATGCACTTAAGAGTCCTAACTTCCTCCATTACCTCAGCTGTGAGAATGCAAGATGCCACTTGAGTGAGAAAGCAAGCAGTTAAATACACAGCTGTGGCATGAAATAATTGCATCTCCAATTCTCTTCTGCATATTCCCAAAGGGTATTCCAAGAAAGTAGATCAACCCCATATTTAGCTTGGTCTTAAATTATTGAACATACTATATACCAAGCCATTAACCAACAGAAAAAGTGGTTGAGGAAGAGACTTGCATGTATAAAAGAAGAGGATATTTTTTAGAAAAAAAAAAAAATTCTTTGTGTATATGGAAGACAGATATATTGTTATTTTAAAAATAAAAGCTTTTTCATCTTATGAGGATACAGTTCTGAGTATGGGAAGAATCATTATGGGGATAGCAAATGCCATGAAAGTCAATTTCCTCTTTGTAAGCTTTCTCTCTTTATCCTAAGAGGCTCTTCTAGAATGTAATGGAAATGCTAACAACTCTAATGCCTCTCACACTAGAGGTACATCTGCACTGCAGATCCCAGGATGACTGCTGTTCACAGAAGTATCTGTCTCGCTTGGAAAGCAGTAAAGCTACAGCAGAGCAAGATTCATTAAGTACCCAGGAGCTGAAGTGTGGTACCGTAACTCTGCTCCTAGTGGGCTGCAAAACATTTAGTAAACTTTATATAGTAATCTATATAAACTGCAAAAACATCTCTGCATACACTATTACTACAGGTATTAGTGAACTAGTGTTCTTAAGACATATTGGGTTAAGAAGGGAAAACAGACCAAAACCTGTGCTCAGAAGTGTGCTAGCCATTCCATAGTATGGCATGACACTGCTGGCACAGATGTACTCACAGTGTCACAGTAACTACAGCCTGGCTTCTCCTCTGCCTTCCCTCCTGCCTGCTCTGCCTCCTCCATGATTCCCTGAAAGGCCCCAGGAGCTCCAAGGAGAATGGCAGGAAGAAGTGGGGCACGGGCAGAGTGTATTTGGTCTGGCTGGGATGGAGTTAATTTTCCCCATAGCAGCTCTCAGAGTGCTGTGGTTTGTATTAGTAGTGAGAAAGGTGTTGAGAACACACCAGTGTTTGGTTACTGGTGAGCAGTGCCAGCACAGCATCAAGGCTGTCTCTCCAATATTTCCCCCAGCCTACTGGGGGTGGGGAAGGTCTTGGGAGGGGACACAGCCAGGACAGCTGACCCAAACTGACCAAAGGGATATTCCATAACATATGACGTCTGCTCAGAAATAAAAGTTAGGAGAATAGAGGGGGAAGGGGGAGCATTCATTATTTATGTTTGTCCTCCGGGGTAACCATTAAGCATACTGAAGCCCTGCTCCTGGGAAGTGACCAAGCATCGCCTGCTGATGGGAAGTAAAGAATAAATATTTTGTTCTTCTTTTGCTTCTGCACACACAGCTTTGCTTTGTTTCTATAACTGCCTTTTGTCTCAACCAACGAGCTTGGGGTTTTTGTTCCATCTTATTTTCTCCCCTCCCCATCCTGCTGACAAAGGGGGTGATAGAGCAGCTTGGTGGGAACCTGGCCTTCAGCTAAGGTCAACCCACCACCGAGAAGTACCTCCATTAAAGGGTAAAGAGTAAAGATTAAACACCCAAAATTAGAATCATAGAATGGTTTGGATTGGAATGGAACTTCAAAGATCATCTAGTCCAACCCCCTTGCCATGAGCCGGGACAGCTTCAACTAGATCAGGTTCCCCAGAGCCCCATCCGGCTTGACCTTGAGTGTTTCCAGGGATGGGTCTTCTACCACCTCTCTGAGCAACCTGTTCTAGTGTTTCACCACCCTTATTGTAAAAAATTTATTCCTTATATCTAGTTCAAATCTACCCTCTTTTAGTTTAAAACCATTACCCCTGTCCTGTTACTACAGGTCCTGCTAAAATGTTTCTCGCCAAATTAGGCTGCTTTAAAAGCAATCCAAACACATGCAGTGGACATCTTTCCAAGTGGCTAACATTTAGCTAACATCAGTAAAAAGAGCAATGAAACAGTGGAATAGGTTGTTAAAAAGTCTAGCTACTTCACACCACTGCTCGCTGTGCTGATCTGAAACCAGGTGAAGGCTGCTGGCGGCTCAAAATCCAGCCTGACCACCAAGGCAATTAACCCGCAGTAACTCCCACACCACTTGCAAAAATGCTGTGTCATATCAGTGCTGAGCTATGCATATGAGAGGACAAATGAATTACACAGGGCTTTTTGAATGCATCTGTGCAAACAGTGAGGAAGAGTTATATAAGGCTCCTATTCCTGGCGAGGGGGAAAGCGTTTGTCTTTCTTCAATGCAGTTCACCCAGGGACAGGTTCCATATCACAGAATCACAGAATCACAGAA
>NW_010294659.1:0-7741 GCF_000700745.2 Antrostomus carolinensis
GGCCGGCCTGTGGCACCCCGAACTGTTTCCCCACTTGGTGGGCCACGGCACGGCGCAGAAAGCACCTCCTGCCCGGCTGTGGGGTGGCGAGGATGGAGCTGCCAGGGGTCGTGATGTAGTGCTACCCCGACCACTTCAGCGCTGCCTTAAACCTGGACTGGGAGGGGTTTGGAAAGCACCAGAGCAAATATAGCAGCAATCTGTCAAGTAGGTACAGACTTACTCAAACAGGTAAACCCTACTCACAAAGGCTACAGGTACCACAAAACCACAGTCAGCACCAGCTTACCTTAAAAGACCAGGCTGAAAACTGTGGTGGCTCAAATGCTGTTTCGTCAGAGTTTCGATCACTCTTGCCTTGGCCGGGATGGACAAGAGGCAGCAACAGCTTCCGCCCTCCCGTTTGGATTTGCCATACTTGCCTGCCACAGACCTAAGCAGTCTGGTTACCTACAAATGTCTCTCGTGCCTGACTGCAAGCTCCAAGTGAAGCCTTTCCTAAAGCTGATTCCTTCCTAGGGCTTCTCTCCCATGCACATGGTCTTGAGTAATAGCACAGAGCACACTTGGAGAAGACATCTGTGATCTACACTAAACTTAGAGAAACATAAATGTCTTTGAGACTTTTAGCTCCTCTTGGCTGGAATGAGCCAATGTTTTCAAACATTACTAGAGGCAGGTGGGATGGACAGACACATGATGTGGGATGGACAGACGGGCATAAGAGCTGTTAACTGAGGATACATCACCAGATATTTAATGTGTATTCTCTACATTTTACTAAATTATTGCATCTCTTTGTCTAAAGCAATCTGCAGTCTGAATGTAGCTATTTAAATAATGGAAAAGACAGCAGAAAGCAAAAGAAGTGGTGGATCTGCCTAGTATCTGCAACGCAATCTATGTTAAGAACAAGCAAAAAATAAAGGGTCCTATTCTTCACTGTACAGTGCCACACTGTTTTTTCTTTCCTAGCATACGTCAGTAAAACCTCAGCCCCCAAAAGCAGATGTCTTTGTGGTAAAGAAATCCCACCTGCAAGACAGAGGTTTAAGCAAGGAACTTAAGAATGCCCTGTTCTCCAGCACATTGAATTTTGGGAGGTGGGCTTTTTTAGAACATGCCATTTAAAATTTCTAGAAACTGCAGAAGTGTAAGGAGGCAAAAGAAAGATCCAGGAAAGGTGCTCAGCATAGTCCAGGTGGTGAGAATTAGGGAGAAACAGGGATGGCGTTGTTACGTGATAAAAATACCTGTAGCCCCCTTGCAACCCTCAGATTTTAAAATTGTACTAGATGCTGTTTTTTTTATTTATCTGAGGTGTCCAGTGCTTGGGAATATGAAGAGAGCAGAGGTGTACAGAAGGCATTTGATAAAAATGAACAATCGATTGGTGTTTATTGCAACACCAATTATATGCTATTGTGGATGTTCCCTTTATTCAATCAGCTCAAGTGGCAATCATCTGTAAACAAGTGGTTGACAAGGCGGTGGCTAGCCTCGCTTGTCCTTCTGCAGCCTGCCACCTTGTGACTTGCAGAACCCTGAAGGGAGACCCAGTGACCCCTCTAGAGGAGTGATGTACAGGAGAAATGAGATGCACACAAGCCAGCAGTGTGAAGTAGAGAATAAGCCAGCAACAGCAGGGGCCAAGGAGTGGGGACAGGTCTAAGCAGGTCGAAGCTGGAATCTTAGTTCTAAACTGGAGGGAAATGCCTTTTCATCCAAATTTCACAGATGTCTTTTAGGGGTTTTGCATTAGTCAGATAGGTCAGCCCCTTCTCCTGAGACAAAATAATCCCCAAGTCCTTAGACTAGGACTCTTTAGCAGTTTCTGAAGAAAAACAGTTACAGAAACATTTTTCAATAAAGAAGCAGTTTCTGTGAACAACTAAGTAAGGAGGGACAAGGGGGAGGACATATGGCCACCACTCCTGCTTCCACGTGGCACCTGCCATCAGACGCGTGTGGAAAGAGGAAAAGACAAGCCTGTTTCTTACAGTACCTGAGCTGTATGCACATGCAAGCTTTCCAGTTCGGGTTGTTTTGCTGTCAAAACGGGTCAATTTATCTTGGCAATAAGAAGCTTTAAAGTTAGACTCAAGTTGATACTAAACCTCTATTTGAGCTTTAATGGCCCATATATTATTCTTTGCTTTGAATTTTCATCTTGTGTGTTTCCCATGCTTTAGAGCATGCTCCGCAACTTCTAGTTTCACTCTGGCTGGATAGTTGGAGCGCTGCCTTGGTATTACACGGAAAGTCAAACAAACACCATTTTTTGAATAATGGGAATCAAATCATCTGAGAACACATTGGATACTTGCACAGGTATAGTTTGCTCATAAATGTGTTAATATTCAAAATATTGCATCTTGAAAGAAAGCTTTTTGAAAAGCCTCAAAACGTGTGTCAGAAATGTGCAGGTGTGGTCACCGAACATGCAGAGGCACGGTGTTTTCTCCAAGCTGGAAGAGCTTTGGTAAAAGACACTAGGAGAACTGCCCTATGACATAGAGGCGGGGACAAGTCCCCTGGGGACAGTGGTTTGAGGTCAAATCGCTGCTCCAAATCAGAGGAAAAAGAGTTTGAACCAGGTCCCTTGCATGCTAGTTGAGTGTCTTACTCACAGAGCTATTGAGTATCAGGGAATCTGACCTCTCTCTTGGGTGCATAGGCCTTATCAGCTGTGCTTGCTGTTGTTGGAGGCCTTCCCCCCACAGCTTGCATCACTGACTTGCACGTTGGCTCTAGAGAGAGGCTCAGGCAGGGGCTGTCTTCAGGCAGAGGCCATGAGGACACTCAGGGCTGGAGCGCAGGCCTAGGTTTCTACGTGAAGGGGGCTGAAGAAGGTCAAGCACTGAAGCTGTTGCAGAAGGCCAAGCCAGTATTTCTGCAACAGCCTGTTGAATGATGAGTTTGGCGCTCACATGCAGGCTCGGTCTTCCAAAGCACGGCTTTGGAAGCTGTGTTCAGGCTACAGCTAAGCTAGAGTGACAGTGCTTTAGCTTAGGAAAATGTGTAGGTCATGGAGCTTGGTATGCTTACTTTGGATCAAGTACTCCTCTGTGGCAGGCGATTCATTGAACATTTAAGCTGCTTTCAGTCCCTTATGTACTAACAGGAAAATGCAAAAGGTCCCTAGTATGGACCTGGATCTGATTAGAGGCACACCTAGACACCCCTTCAGACTACGAGGCATGATTGGCACCTACCAAAGGCTAAATTGTACAGGACTAGGGTCCTGCTCAGCACTGCCAACCTGCAATGTATGGAAAGCTATGACCCCATGTTCTCTTCTGATCATAGCTGATTTCAGGTCAGCTCACCCGACTGTTCTCCAAAGTACTGATTGCCCAAGGTTACCCTCTCCTGAAATCTGTTGGCAGTGCTGCTCATGTGAGCACTGAGTTACAAGGAGGGATGATATAGGTGTTCCTTGTCTGCTTCTCTCTGTGGTAGCTGGCTGAGTTACAATCACCATGGAAGTTATCATCAGTCACTGAAAATGAGAACAGCCTCACTGAACTATTTAGAGTAAATAGCCCAAGGTTCCCCAAGTGCCACAAAGAGATGCCTTTTCCTCAGTAAAGTTTCAAACCGCGATGAAATCCTGTGCGGAAGTACTAGGTTACCAGCACACAATGAAAACAGTGAATCCAGAGTATTCCTTTTAAAAGATTGAATTGCCTTCTTGTTGCAAAAAACCAATTCTTTCACTCTTACCAAATGACTATTCTACATTACATGGGTAGCCAATGAATGATACACGGCGGAGCTGTTGTTAGTTCTTCCACGTATTGTTTACTTTTTGAAGAACTACTTGTTTTCTAAAGGAAACAAATAAGAAAGCGAGTCATATAGTTTATAAACAGTGCCACAGACAGCATAGAAAGTTCTGCTGAACTATCACATGGCAAATCATGCAAATCCCCGTGTAGAGCTGAATGAACACCTCTCACAGATTTCTGTTTTGCACTTGCTTCTGCTTTTGTGAAATGAGAGCAAATTTTCCCACAGGGAAAATATTTGCAGACAGGGGTAACAGCAAACCTGAGTTTGAGATACTGTAATAAAAGACAAAGAAAAATGACACGGTTTTTGAAAAAGTGAAATGCTGAAATGTGATTATATACTTTTTGACATAATAAACTTTCAATATCTTTCATTTCTCATTATTTGTAACTCTCTAGAGACTAAATCGTGAATCTTGTTTTACATTGTAGGGATTGCTCATAGATACAGAGTGTATAAACCAAAAGTAACAGAAAAAAAAAAACTTAAGCCACCTAGGGGAGGCACGAAGAAAAAAAGGATGCAGTGTGGAGTGATGAACTGGGGAAAAAAGTAAATTAAACAGATATATTTTTTATATTAGAACAAATCTTTTTATAATGCATATAAAGTAGTTAAGTCACAAGAAAAAATACACTAAATAGAAGAAGCTGTATCTCTTGTAGTGCTCGTGTATCTTGTGCTTGTCCTAATGTATCTAACTGCAACATGACAGTAAAACTATATACAGAGAGGTCCTTGTTTCTGTCATTATTGGTCACTTCACATGATAAAATGCCATGAAATGTAATAGTTATAGTCAAGGATTTTGCTTTGGTCTTATAAGTATGTAAGTAATAGATTGCCTAGAGGCTGCCCAACTTTCTCGTAGTTACCTTATACATGTGAGGAGGAAGCTCACTCCCTTAAACTGCTCTGGTTCTTTAACCTTCACGAGTTTAATGGTTTGGAGTTTGGTTTGATTTGTTTTTTTCACTGTAGCAGGGTGTACTAGTGATTGATAGAGCTCTCTCTTACTACTAAAAATGCCCACAGTAGCACCCCTGGCAGGAGCAGGGTATCTATTCAGCCCCAGAATCGGGCAGGAAATGCTTCTGAGCCATATGAAAAAACAGCATCCCAAATAGGGAGGAAAAGACAATAACCCATTCTCATGGACCGTAATCCCTCTCTCCCCTTTCCCTGCTCCAAAATCACAGATGGAACAGATCCAAACATTCCATTTAGATCGTCTGCAATTGTTTTGTTTTGGTTTTTACCACTTCTCTATGTTTTCACTAGCACTAATTCTAATTTTGCAATTAAAAATCATTATAAAGTTCAATCTTGCATTTTATTATGAAACAATTTTAGAACTTTTTGTCCATACTCATTTTGAATTGAAACATTTGCTAAGATTAACCCTTTTGGATGAGTTATTTAATTTTCAATGAATTGGCAGTTACCAATTTATCCTCTGACCTCGCCCTTTAAAAAAGAGTTCTCAGCAGCTCTAGTCAGAGTATGACCTGGCACGAGAGAGCTAGTTCCTTCCTCCCTTGCAGCCTGATTTCTCAGAAGACAGTGAACCCTCACGAAGCACAGATACAGATACAGGCTACTTGCTCTTCTCAGTACATTTTTCTAAAACTTTGTTTTTTTCAGCAACATGGGCAACAGATTTGCCTGAGGGCAGGTGCCTTGGCATCACATAGCAGTGCAGAATATGGCTGGAAAGAATTGCAGCTACCTGACTTCAGTCAGGAAAAAAAAAAAAGTTTTATATAACTTAGTGTTTCAAAATTATAGTTCAAAACAGAGCACTTCAAGTGGCTGGCATTCAAAGATTTATCAGCTGCGTAGCAAAAGCTGTCTGAAGAATGTCAAAATAGGTATGTGAACAAGCTCTAGTAAGTAAATTTGTAAGAAAAGTTGCATATTTAAAACTTTTTTGTAATGATTATTTTCTCTCTTTACTCCTATATTGCTTTCTCTGTAGCTTTGCCTTGGGGCTAGAGCTGAGAGGGGGAAAGAGGAAGGGGAAGGATATTTGGCTGAAGATCTTTGAGTTTGGGTCAGCGGCTGCAGTATCTTGTGTTATCTCTGCGTGTTCCCAGGTACAGTTGCTCAGGACAGTCTGTCAGGGACTGGCACCCGTTCTGACATAGAAAGCATCTGGAAGAGTTTGTACTGATGGGATTCTGGGATGCTCAATTCCTATTTACTGCAAAGCAAACTTGATTGGAAGATCACGCTGGATAGTAATATTGCGGCAATCCTTGGGCATGAAGTCCCCCATCTACCGACCTGAACTGCTGTCTAGGGAGGTTTGCTGCTTGCTGGTGGCTCAGATCTGGGATATAGTGGAGAGACTGATGTGGGCCCTCAGACTGTTAACCTCTGCTGCTCTTCCAAGTGGACACCAGTGCTGCTACCAGGGGAGACCTGGAGGGTATTGAGCATGACTACATGACTCTGCGCTAGGGCGTGGGGGCCCAAATGGTTTTGTCCTTGATCCTGTCAGTGAGGGAGAAGGGTTTGACAAATAGTGGATGGATCCTTTGGATCAACATCTGATAGAACAGCTGGTGTCAGTGATAGGGATTTGGTTTTTATGACCATGGGTCCCTTGTGACGATCAAAGACTTGGGAAGAGATGGGATCCCACCTGACTAAGCAGGGCAAAAGCATCTTTGCCAAGAGATTGAAACTGGGAGTGGTGAGGGAGGGAAATGACAACCCACAGTCAAGTGAGGAAGTGGTGGACTGGGTTGGCAAGCAAAAGATGCAGGGTGGACAAGAGAGACCTTCAAATCAGCAGTACAGGACTGAAGGAGACCTCAAGCATATACACTCAAATAAGGAAGTGCCAAGAGAACGTTATGAGGGAAGCTCTCACACTTTTCCTGGGAAGTCGGCACAACTGTGTGCCTCTCTGAAATGCCTTTACACTACTGCATGCAGCACAGACAGCAAAGAGGAGGAATTTGAGCTCTGTGTGCTGTTGCTGCAACCTCATTGGGGTTGCAGAGACACAATGGAATAGCTCATACAGCTGGAGTGCTGCCATGGAGGGCTCCAGGTACATTGGGTGTCCTTCACCCCAGGGGGAGGAGAGGGAGTTGCCCTTTATGTGAGAGCAGCAGGCATGTGTGGGGTTTTCCCTAGAGTTAGATGATAAGCCAGTGGGGAGTTTGCCAGTTAGGATATGACAGCAGATCAACAAGGGCAAAATTATGGGTGTTTGCTGTAGAGCACCTGATTAGGAAGAAGTAGATGAGGTACCTTCTTCAAACAACTGGAAGAAACCTCATGTTCACAGGCCCTGGTCCTCATGGGGAACTTCAACCACCCTGATCTCTGCTGGAGGGACAGAGACACTAGGGCACAAACAGTCCAGGAGGTTTCTGGAGTGCATTGATGGTTACTTCCTGACACAGATATCAAGGAGCCAGTGATGGAAGGCACTCTACTGGACCTCATACTTGCAAACAAGGAAGAACTGGTCAGGGGTGTGAAACAATCTTTGAGAGCAACCTGGGCTGCAGTGACTGTAAAATGATGGAGTTCAGGATACTAAAGGGACAGAGCAAGGCAAAATCAGGTTCACAACCCTGAACTGCAGGGCAGCAGACTTTGGCCTGCTCAGGGACCTACTTAGAGGAATCCCATAGGAGATGGACCTGCAGAGAAGAGGGGTTCAGGTGAGTTTGCTGATTTTTCAAGGATCACCTCCTCCAACGTCAAGAGCAGTCCATCATGATTTGCAGGAAGTCAAGCAAAGGTGACAGTTGGTCTGCATGGATGGACAAGGAGCTCCTGACAGATCACAGAATGAATCATAGAATGGTACGGGTTGGAAGGGACCTTAAAGATCATCTAATTCCATCTCCTCTGCCATGAGCAGGGACCCCTTCCACTAAACCAGGTTGCCATCCAGCCTGGCCTTGAACACTTCCAGGAAGGG
>NW_010294659.1:7821-31462 GCF_000700745.2 Antrostomus carolinensis
CTTGTTCTGCCTCTCCCTGCCTTTGAAAAAAGTCCTTCCCCAGCCTTCCTGTAGCCCCTTCAGGTACTGGAAGGCTGCTATAAGGTCTTCCTGGAGCCTTCTCTTCTCCAGGCTAAACAGCGCCAATTCTTTCAGCCTGTCCTCATAGAAGAGGTGCTCCAGCCTTTGTATCATCCTCATGACCCTCTTCTGGACTTGGTCCAGTAGGTCCATGTCCTTCTTCTGTTGGGGGCCCCAGAACTGGACACAGTACTCCAGGTGGGGTCTCACGAGAACGGAGTAGAGGGGGAGAATCACCTCCCTCGACCTGCTGGACATGCTTCTCTTGATGCAGCCCAGGATACGGTTGGCCTTCTGCGCTGCGAGCGCACTTTTCCAGCTCATGTTGAGCTTCTTGTCCACCAGCACCCCCAAGTCCTTCTCCTCAGGGCTACTCTCAAGCCATTCTCCACCCAACCTATATTTGTGCTTGGGGCTGCGCTGACCCAGGAGCAGGACCTTGCATTTGGCCTTGTTGAACTTCATGAGGTTTGCACGGACCCACCTCTCAAGCCTGTCAAGGTCCCTCTGGATGGCATCCCTTCCACACAGCTTGGTTCTCAGGCTGATGAACCACTGACACAGTTTTACCAGAGGGATTGTGGAGTGCCTGTCCTTGGAGATACTCAAACCCCAATTGGACATAGTACTCTGCAGCCAACTCTAGCTGTTCTTGCTTTGAGCTGGGTTTGGACTAGATGATCTCCAGAGGTCCCTTCCAGCATCAACCATTACGTGATTCTGTGATATTTATTTAAAAGCCTTGTTGACATTTGATGTTTGAGGATGTGAGATTGAAAAGCTGTGAAAAAAATCTCGGCTACATTTTTCATAATGAAAAATGCAGTGTAATACTATTAATTTAAAACCACCGGAACAGAACAGTAGCACAGCATGTCTAACAGCACTCACAGCATCTGTTTGTTTCATTCCAAAATGTTCATGTAGAAGACAGATCAAAATTGTTCTCCATGATTTGCATGTCAGATTTGCATGGGGAAAGAAAGCCTTCATATTTGGGAAACTGCAAGTTGGCTGTGTTCTCTGCTGTTTATTAGATTTTTTTTCTACAAAGCCATGTGGGGTCCTAGTTTTAAATATAGCATTTTAATGTTCTGCAGAAGAGCAGACTGCTTCTGCAACATTGAGTCTTATAAGCTCTACACATTTCAAATCATATCTGTAGCCTAATTTAGGCAGTTTTCTTATGACCAGTATTTAAAAGCTGAGGGTACTGGTAAAAACGCTTTGGAGTTTTTGCTTGTCATTTTGTTTTCATTGCTTTATTTTGATGCTTTTACTTTTAATCTTTCTCTGTCTCCCACTGCAATAAGCAGACCTGCCATTCAAGAACTCTGTGGTATTGCTACATTAGCTGAAAAAGGATGAAGGGCAGAAACTAGGCAGAAAAATAAAGGGAAGTTTCAAAGGATGGGAGAAGAGCAAAGGAGAGGAAGTTTGGCGAGAGCTGTGGGTTTTGCTAAATGAAGTAACCAAAGCCTTTAAAAATAAGAAGTGGAATTAATTCTACCTAACTTCAGATGTTCTTAGCATCAATATCTCAACTTTCATGGGTTGCCTTAATAGTAAAGAAAGATAAGCTCTTGTATGGTGTAATTGTAATGGGCTGTTTTAATTGTCTACATGAAAGTGGGATGACTTGTGCCCTAGAAATCCCCCTTTCTGTCTGCTGACAATACAATGCCTAGAGGATGAGCTCAAATGTAAGTGTGTGCATTTACTGAATCAACCTTAATTCTCTTGCACTATTTTAAACACTTAAAGTGAAGAAAAGGAAGCTGAACAGCAGAAGTAGTCTGAGCAGCTCGTAGCTGCCAAAGATGGTCACTTGGAACATGAATCGCCCAATATATTTATTTTGCATGTTTAGTGCTGTTTTTCCTTTCTGTTTTCCACAGTGGTGTCTGTGTCTGAAATGTAGAGTATAAGTGGGGTCTTGTTGTTTTGCTTGGGTTTGGGGCTGTAAGGGTGACATCTCCTCCCAAGACCACCTGGCTGCCCTCAGTGGCCGTCTGAGTCCCTTCTTCCTCAGATGCTCTGGAATTACTTGCTGGGACTTGATGGTGGCTGTATAAGTCTAGGCATGAGCAGATATGCAAATCTTATCAGATATGTTGCTCCTTTCCATTAGCGCAGCTCTGCTGTTTTGGGGCAGATGTGGTCCTTGTCCTCAGGATACCTTTTCTGATGAATTTGCTGTGACAGGAAGCCACAATTCTCAGTATTACTGCAAAAGCCAGAAGGACAAGAAAGATGGTCAAAATTCCTGAAAGGTCTAGATGGTAGCTTAGAACTGCTATAGTGAATATGTGCCCCTTGGGAGCTCAAGTCTGCAGTGAGCTAGAAATACCTTGTTATATAGCAGCATTTAAGCATGAACATCCTTCCAAACAAGACACTAAACAGGTGAAGAGGTAATCTCATGTATGAAGCTACACAGAGAGAAAAGACAGAAAGTAGACTTGTTACTCCAAATGTACATGTGTTGCATAAACAACTTCCTGAATAAAACATCACTTTGGAACAGCTTTTTTTTCAGCTCTGGAGGAATAATTAATAGCGGATAAAATTAAAATTTTAAGAGGACCTTGTTAATGTTTATAAATATCTAAAGGGCGGGTGTCAAGAGGATGGGGCCAAACTCTTTTCAGTGGTGGCCAGTGATAGGACAAAGGGCAACGGGCACAAACTGGAACACCAGAGGTTCCACTTAAACATGGGGAAAAACTTCTTTACTATGAGGGTGACTGAGCACTGGCACAGGCTGCTCAGGGAGGCTGTGGAGTCTCCATCTCTGGAGGTGTTGAAAACCCACCTGGATGCAGGCCTGTGCAACTTGCTGTAGGTGAACCTGCTTGGGCAGGGGGACTGGACTAGATGATCTTCCAACCCCTACCATTCTGTGGTTCTGTGAAAATAACAAGGAACTCAGAAGAAGTGGTGAAAAGTGGCTTTCTGTAAAATCCCTTAAGGGTTTCTGAAAGAAACTTTCCCCTTGTGTGAAAGGCCCGAGTACTGATTGTCTGATTACTTCTTAATAGCTGATCAGCCAGTCATGAATTCACTGCTAATGCACAATGAAAAATAATGTGATTTCAACATAAATAATACATAAGCACGAGCCATCGCTGGCAATACAGATGTAGTTAAAAATTATCCCTACCTTTAATTTAGGAAGGGACAGGCATAATGAAATTAGTTCTGTAAATGTGAGATGTCCTCTGTAAATTCAGGATTATATAAATGAATCTAAAAGAGGGTAGATTTAGACTAGATATAATGAAGAAAATTTTTACAATGAGGATGGTGAAACACTGGAACAGGTTGCCCAGAGAGGTGGTAGATGGCCCATCCCTGGAAACATTCAAGGTCAGGTTGGATAGGGCTCTGTGCAACCTGAGTTAGTGAAAGGTGTCCCTGCTCACTGCAGGGGGGTTGGACTAGATGACCTGTAAAGGTTCCTTTCAACCCTAACCATTCTATGATTCTATGATTTATGACAAGTCTTCAGTAAATTCCAGAATTCATAATGTTTTGAAGAAATGTTGTCAGTTTCAATCTATTAATCTGTTTATGAAGTAAATTGTACCTCAGAGTCGTTGTGACTTCTCTACCTAACCACTGTTACATTTAGGCTAACATACTATTTTTAAATTTATGTGTAGATATCCAAGTAGTTCATTTCATGTATCACTATATTAGGTACTATAAATTACTAATATCATAGAATGGTTTGGGTTGGAAGGGACCTTAAAGATCATCTAGTTCCAACCCCCCTGCCATGAACAGGAACACCTTCTACTAGACCAGATAGCTCAAACTGAGCCTCATCCAACGTGACCGTGAACACTTCTAGGGAGGGGGCATCCACAGCTTCTCTGGGCAACCTGTTCCAGTGTCTGACCACCCTCACAGTGAAGAATTTCTTCCTAATATGTAATCTAAATCTACTCTCTTCCAGTTTATAAGCATTATCCCTTGTTCTGTCACTACCTGCCCTTGTAAAATTTCCCTCCACAGCCTTCCTGTAGGCCCCCTATAAATATTTACTACTATAAACTACTACATTTTATCATACTACCTAACAGTAAAACTTTTTTTCACATTATCTTTTAGATATTCAGACATTAATATCTGCATTAGAATATTGCAGTGTTTCAAATACCTTACATGTTACAGAGCAGTTTATAACATTAAAGTGGAATTATTTGTATTAGAGTGACAGTGATACAATAATTAAGTCAGTTGTAAATGGGCTATAAATTCACAGGTGAGTATTGCTCCAAATATTTATGAATGCCAAGCCTGTTCAAAGCTCTATTTTTTTTGTAAATGGTAAAATATGAGTTGATGAAATATTGCTTTGCAAATATATGTTCTTGACATTCAATGAACTGGAGGACTTCTGCTTCATTAAATTGAGTCTGCTGTTGCTTATTCCAAAAATATCTAAGTCTACAGCTATTCCTCCCAAATCCCACGGGGCAGACAGTGGTAGCCAGCCATGTGGATGCTTTTCAGTCTCATAGGATCTCATTAGCTGCTGAGTGTACCTGCCACACTTCTGTTCCTTTTGCTCGTATTCCTGCTTCTGGATAACCAGTATGACCCCAGCCCTGCTGGCTCCTTTTTGAGGACCAAAACGGGCAATACTGATGTGTTGCACCTCCAAACTCATCTTCTGGCCATGGCCTTGGTCTGGTGTGTCACTGGCTGCGTGGCGTTCGTGGCCTGAAGCCAGCTCAAGTCTTGCTCCTGTGTGGTTTCCTTTGGTGCTGTACTGCAGCTCAGTGCAGTCTCCATCCTTGGCTCCAAACACAGTTTTAGCCTTCAGTTCCTGTAATTAATAACTATGATTGATAATTGTTATTTAAGGTCAGGCCACCTCATTAGTGTTACCCATGTTTGTTTTCATATATCTACCAATGAACTGAAAATATCTGCTAGGTGGTGGCTGGGAAGGCAGGTACAACAAAGTGCATCTGCAGAGGCCTGAGGGTTCTGTAAGGAAAGATGTAAAGTTTTACAAATCATTCAAACAAAAACTATTTTCCGTTTGAACTTTGGTACCTTTTATTGAGACACCTTAGACATAACTAAGATGGAAGAACAGCTTCTCAGGAATTAAAAATTTGTGTGGCCTTCTGAATTTTGATTCACAGGCTGCAGCTAATTAACTGCTTGTATAGTCTGTGAATATAAATATGTTCGTTACTCTCAGTAGCTTACTTATCACTGCATATCTGGTTTGTTGTGGATTTTTTGCTTTCAGAGTGTTCTGGAAAAAAAATTGAAGCAGAGGCAGTGACAGGTGATTGTGGATCTAATCTTCTTCATGCATTCCTCAGCAAGAAAAATAACGAAGCTGGCTTGTAGACTGTAAAATGTTGTTCACTTGTTGCTTTGGGCTTGGAGGGATACTGTCAAGACTGGCTGAAGTGTTGGAATAGGTGTCGGTACACTCCGGGAATCTGTGGAAAAAGCAGGTATCGAAAGTCCTGCATAGCCACTTGAAAGGGATTGAAAATCCTCCAGGAAAAGATTCCTCTGGGAGTTTGAGAGCTCAGGGTGGCACTCGCCCACTTAGGCAATGCATTCCCACTGACAAAGGTACACACATATGGCTCAGGTGGCAGGACACCAATAATTTTAAAAGGGAGCTTTGCATTTCATCAGAGATTCAGGGCAAGCAGGAGGCTTGATCAGCATCGATCAGCAGAGGATAGAGTTACACATCATCGCTCTGGTCCTTAGAAGCACTCCTGCATAGATCCTGAACTGAATGGCTCGTCATCTTTCAGTGACACCTAGAATTGCTCCATGCTTTGATTTTTCATCCTTTGGTTTTTCATCCTGTTAGTGTGCATCCGTCAGTGGTACATTTGTATGCAGCCTTTGTTTAATGGGATTATTGCCCTGGAACAGTATAATTGAAGTTCTTTTCTTCCTTAGTATGAGCATGTGTATTTTATCTGCCTCCTCTGCATTAGTTATGTTTGCTGGAAATATACAACCATTAAGTGGGTCACTTGAAGAAGGAATGCACTGCACCTTACTGAGTAATGGCACGCCATCAGCCACGCTTACCATCCTTCACAGTTCTCTCCCACAGTGGTGATTTTGATGCATTTGCCTTCATAGGTAGGAGACAGCACTTACCACTCTGCTCCAATGTTCCTGTCTACCAAGAGACATTATATATTACTCTGTATTATTTCTTATCTTGACAGATTGGTTTATTCCTGTTGGAAACAGAAATTTCTCCTTGCAGCCCTGTGAACTGCATCTTGACACTGCTTCTGTTTCTGTTCCCTCTTCCTTTCCACAGGAGCCTGGTGTGCTTCAGAAGTTCCTCAGGATGACAGGTGGCTACTAATAGCCACTGTGTAATTTTAAGGGGAAAATTTTAGGTTTGCAGGCTGTGTATCCCTTTCTTAACTTCATGATTATGACATTGCTTTCAGAACAATTTGTAGGGCTCCAGACTTTGCATTAAATCTGTAGTTTGCATTCAGAATAATCCCTGTCAAACACAGGTAACATTTTGCAGGTGCATAAATGAAATGTGCGGTCATGAAAAATAAACAACAAGGCAAAGTCTAATTTAAGGTTTCTCCATTAAAGCCCCAAAGATATTTTGGGTAGGAAGAATGACATATTGGAAAGGTTTTCTGAAGGGAAAGGATGAGGCAGCTGGAAAAATGAGACTACCTGCTTGATCTTGCTCTTCCTTATCCTGAAGTTAACCAATAACAGACCACTCTCGGTGCAGGTTTTTCTGTTCCCTGCAGAGTCAGCGTGAGGCAGGAGCTCCCCTGTGCAGCACAATCATTTAATTAAGACAGCATCCAGCCCAGAGCCCTCAGCAGAGCAAGAACACAAAGAGCATCAGTCTGAGCATCTAGCAAGGATTTCCTGTCAGCTCAAGCTGACTTTATGTCAAAGATTAAGATAGTTGATGAACCTAGCATGGTGGATCTTAATAACATGAAAATGTTGTGAAGGGCCTAACCAGGTAGGATTGCTCAACCTAAAGGAAGAAGAAAGCCATGTACAGGAACTGTGTAGTCATCTCTCTTTGATGACTTGTGTATTTTATGGATAAAGTAACGTACAGAATAAAGATGGTCTCAGATCCCTAGGTGTAATGAACTTCATGGAACTTCAAAGGAGAAGCACAGACTGCTGGAAAACTGGGGAAACTCAGGCAGGATTTTAATGGCCAGACATCTACGTGCAGTCATAGTATAATCTAACATAGTTCCATTTATTAAAGGGTGGTCAGGCCTTACAAGAAGAAAACTCAATATTTTGCTCAACACATGGTGTAAAAAAGATCAAAAAGACACAAAAATATTACAGGTAAGAAATTTCTGACTCTGCTGACTTCATCATTAGCACTTGTTCAATTATTAATTGCTCTGGCTGCTGCAGTTATTACTGATCCATATTAATCCTCCAAGGAACAGGGGATGATGACAATGTTGAGTCATGATGAACTTGTCTTTCCATATGCTGCGGCTGGTCAGGAATTTTCCAATGAAACAGCTGTTCGTGGGAAAATGTGAATTCTCCACATTCTTTGTTTTTATTGGAAATATACGTATTTCATTTATTTCTGTTGAGAAAGTATTTTTTGGATCCAACATGGCCTTCCTATAGCTAAAATTCATGAGGAGGATTTACCTTAAGTATATTAGATAAACAGATCCTTTTTCTTTCTGATAACTCATACAAAGTGATGGAGAGGACACTGAGGCACACCTAGCACAGAACACATTCTGGGCTGACACAGCTTCAAGATCAATTTTGCTTACACTGGTATCACACAATGAAAACAGAAATATCCCATCTTCATGAGAAGTTAAAAATTCATGGGATAAGAAAGGTATTTCTTGTTTTTTCTGCAATGGGAGCTAAAAGAGAGTAGCAGATAAAGACAATAACCGCAAACCTTAACAAAACAATAGGGAAGTGGTATCAGCTTTTGTCATATTTTTCTCATGAGTGTTTCACATATCTTGTAAGAGTCACAGCTGGATAAGAAGGAAACTTCAAAAAACAACCTTCAAACACTATCAGTTCAACCAGATATTGAATTAAATTTATTTTATTCTGAAAGCAATAGATGCTTCTTTCCAAGATACTTTAAAATATATCTCTGCCATTTGGTTCAACATCTTCTTCCCAAAGTCCTACCAAGCTCTAGTAAACTTAGGAACAATAGTTCTCCTGTGTGCATTTATAGCATAGTTAAAGAATTTTGCCTTTGCTTTTCTTTTTCCATACTCCTGCCTAAGACACTGCTCTTTCTGCATATTCAACGGGGCAATGGTACTGTGCAACAAAGAATTATAAGTACGTGATTAATGGTTATACTGAAAGGTACACATTATCCAGCCGGGAAAGTCTGCTGGAAGGTAATATACCCTCTAAGCCAACAGATCCAAGAAGATACTAACTCAGGCTTTGTCATCAATGTGTTTACTCATTGTTGTATGTGAGATGAGCAGTAGTCTTTGGTAGGCTGCAGAGGAACAAAAGAGTTGTTCTTTCTGGTGTGAGAAGCAAAGGTCAGGAACAGCAACTAAATGGTCCATGTGTGAGTTACAAGGCCATAGTGGAATGAGGAAAGACACTGCTAGGCAAGGAAGGTGAGTGGGGTATTAGACTGATGAAGAAAAAAGAGAAGAAAAGTAAGATAGAAAATGAGTGAAAAGAAAGAGAGAAAACTGAAATCTAGTTTTCTAGACTGAAAGACGTCAGACATCAGTCAACCTGTACAGATCCTCTCTCCAGCAGCTTAAAATGAGCTGCTTAGAAATTACAACTGGCTACTCATCAGAGGCTCTAAAAAACTCATCATTAATCTGCTGATAAGCAAAAGTAAACTGGGACCAATGTTGCTAATATAGAAACACATTGTATATGAAGTTCCTTGAGCCACTAGGTTTGCTGCAGCAGGTACTCTCAGAGAGGGTAGCCATTCAGGGTGTTTCTTTTTCCTTGTGCAGGAGGGATCCTCAGGGTGGAAACGTTTTATCTGCATTCCCAACTCAACAGCATAGATCCTCAAGGAGTATGCTCACATCCCAAAATCCTCCCCCTGCTCCCCAGGGCACAGAGTTCTTTGGGAAAGGGTGTTCATGGCCTGAAAAATATCTCAGTCCAGAGCCACAGAGCAGTCTGGGGGTCAGTGAATCCTCTCCCAGGCACATCAGGGTGTCAGCGAAAGGATTGAGCTCAAGGCAAAAACATAAGTTGCTTATTGCTTTTTGCTTTTTGGAGCAGGAGAAGATGAGTTGCCCACTAAGAATACTGTTTAACTCATAACAGCTTAAGAGTGCTAAAAAACCCCCACAAACCAAGAATAAGGTTTTACAATAAAGCTATGTAAGAAAAAATCTGGAGTAGCTGATATAAAATGGGTGCTTAGTCCTTAAAGTCAGATTATCATCACATTGAGCAGGTCCTTCCTTTTAACTCTCACAGGACACTGCTTTTGCTATTGACTAATGTTTCTTCAATTCTTTTTTATTCCCAGTCAATGGAATTGAATAAACCTTTATTGCATGATTGGCCACAGCTATGTTTTCTGAATGTTAAGTACAAGGAAATTTCCTGGACTTCCAGGTTTTGTTTGTGTTCTGTTTTCTACAGCTGCATATCCACATGGGAAAGCACTTCCAGTGCTGGTATCCACATTGCAAGTGGCCTGTACAAATGATTCTTCCTTATAAGAGAAAACTTCAGCAAGGTGAGTTGTTTTAGTAATAATTCTCTGGAGAAGCAACAAATAAGCCTAAGCAATAAGGATTTTTGCCTTAATTCCTTTCACCCTCATAGTTTCTCATGTATTAGTCAGAAAGAAAGAAAGATGGAAAGAAGGAAGGAGGGAAGGGAGGAAAAGTGTGTTTTTCCCTGATTTGTGTGTGTTTCATATCACACTGAACTTTTCACAGAGGTGGCGTGTGGGTAGAATGGATTTTTAGCAGTCAAGCAACTTGTTTGGGGTAAGGTTTTTCCTCCTTAATGCCGTTTAGCACCACTGTTTTCAGGCAAGCAATGCTAAGGAGAGAAGAAACAGACTATGTGAAAATATGCTAAGCCATTCCTTAGATGCAATATTCATGTGAATTATTTTAGATCTTCATTTGCAGGCTCTCAAACATTAAGGAAAAAATCCAGACAATCTTAGCTGCTTCTCTGAAGGAAATTGTAATTACAAGCTCACACTTTTTGTCTGCTTGCCTACCAGTCTGTCTCTTGCCTGTGCCATTCCTCCCACTCTACGTTGTAAGCTGCTGGTGGAAGCCAAGGAATCAACACTGTTCCTGCCAGCTCTGTAAACCAGGCACATGGGCACATAAACAAGACCACAGAAAGAACCACCCCTCTCTTATCAGGTAACAAGACACCCCAGGAAGAAGAGAGAGCTTATCAATGGCCCAGTTTTGAGACAGCCTTTAGTGAGTGCTCACAGTTACAATGGGTCTACAAGAAATCAAGGTCCTTGAGCTCAGTGCTCAAGAGCACTTGTTTATATATCCTCCTTCTATTGCCTTATCACAAGAAAAAAGGTAAAGCCAATGCTGACACTGTAACGCTGTACTATTGATGACAGTGACAGGTATCAGCATTTTATTCCTGCTCTGACTCATACTCTTTTCTTTTTCTCCATTCCTCTTCTCTCTGCTCAACAGAAGACACATGTTCACACACAGAGAGACTCCACAAAGGTTTTAGCAGAGTTTAGTTGTGATGCCCTAAAGCTGAGCGTAAGAGCCAGAGCTTTTGCACAGAGACAGACTGGGCAGATATTTCAGCAATGGGCTGGGACTCAACGGGTTGAGATCTAATTCCTCATGCTCTCCATCTGCTGGGCTTTTGTTCCTTCCTTCTGTAATAGGAGTAATGTCGTTTCCTTTCTTCCATCTTTTCTTCATGTAGATTGTAATGGCTGAGGTTTCTTAGCAGGCTTAGCAAAGGTCTGATCCTGTGTGAATACTGGGAAAAACCCTATCTGGCAGAAAAAGTAGGAAGGTGAATCGCTTCATCTCATCCAAGGACTCCAAAGTAGACGCAAGCCCGGTTCTGCAGTCCTTATCCAGACAAGACTCACACTCAGCAGAAGCACCATCAGAATGAGGGCAACCAGGTAAGAGCCCATCACCTTTCACCAAGTGCAGAATCATATGCCTCTTCTTGTGCAAGTACACTATCACACATTGCATGCTGTTGCTATAAATTATTTATTATTTTAAGCAAAAAACCCTGTGTCTTGCCTCTTTGCTTCATTTCATTCATTTAATGACCAAGGTCAGATGACGCATAAAAATCCCATAATTCCAACTTTGAGCAGTTAGTACTTGCAGCAACTGTAGAGATCATTCTGTCCTTGTTCCCTTTTAGATTGTTGTTTCTATATCCACTCTTGAGGAGAAGAAAAAATGTTTGCAATACCTTGATCTGTTTATTTATAACTTGCCAGACCTTTGGCTGAAAGCATCCGAAGCACAAGAAAAAAAAAAACAAAAAACAAAAAACAAAAAACTTATATGGAATTGTATTTTTTAATTAAATGGATTTATATTATCCTAGAATATCTTTGCCAGTTTATTTTCTCTCCTCATAAAAAAAGAAAAAGATAAATTATTCTGTTAGTAACAATGTGCTTTTCTCTCATAGTTGAAATATCTCTTGAATGGAAGTTCTTACTAAAAAGGATTCCATTTTAGCACTTTGATGGGAAGCAAAGATACCAGTTTTGCATTTAGCTCTCCTCCTCACCACCTCCATTTAAATTTTCAGGAGAATTTAGAGCTCAGAAAAGGTGCCAGACTGACAGCACTTGAAATTCAGTCTTCATTTACTTGCAGGCTGCTGCATTTTGCACCACTACTGTATGTCAACTTGATAAGAAAGTTCACGGGTTAGAGGGTACCTCGTGCTTTTGAAGATTATTTTTTTGGTCTATCAACACTGCCGACAACGGCAATTTACTGGGCTTGAAACTATTCCTGCAGGCAGTGAGTTGCTGCATAATCTGACATTTCTGTAGTGCATCTCAAATTAAAGTTCTTCTTGCAAAATCTCTGACCAGCAGTCCCAAAGAGGCGTACTGAGGAGGAGGGCAATAAAGTAATAATACATCCCGAAGCTCCACCTTGAGACTCAATTTTGCTACCTGGGTTTCCGAAGTGAGAAGGCATTAAGAGCCACTCATTTTCTCCATGTCTTGGCATTAAATACAATGTATGCTTCTCAGCAGGACAAATTAATCTGCACCAAGTTCCATGTTGTAGTGGCTAGACTGCTTCCTGCATGTGTGGTCAGCAGTAGTTCACTAAACCCCTCTGCTATGTCCCAGAGCCTGCAGGACTGGCACCTGATATTATTACAGAGCAGCTATGAAAATGATAGAATTTTGTTTTCTCCCCAGCAGTTTGGTTTTCAGAAGGACAAAACTATCAAAAACAATGCTGTTGTGTCTTATCCTGCACATGCACAAGAACTGAGTCTGGGGCATCTGTAGGTGAGGATGAAAAGAAATGAAATTCTCAATCTGCAGCTTGTAGAGGAGCACACATTGAGGGACACAGGGACATCAGCCTGCACATATCTGGATGGAATATTTGACATTGTTCCAACATTTCTGCAAAGAAAGAGACAGTTCCGGTTTTAGAAAACATCTTTTTTATTGTTTCTTTTTTTTAGGTAGCATACTCTATATGGAATCTATGCTGCAGCTTACTGTAAGCCTTACTGCATTAAAGGTACATCTTGCTCTGTTACACATCTGCAGTTTATGATGTGAAACACAATGACATGGCTGGCAGGATGTTGCCGGTGTAACCCACATGATGTGTCTCGGACGCTTGTTCCAATAGCAAATTTCTGATATAAACCTATGGCAGTGAGTGCAAACAAATTTGAGCCAGACAGGATGATAAACACCATGGTTCAGCAAAAAAAAATTATTTTCAGATAGTCTGTTAAGGTTTTTTACTGAAATTTTGTCCAATATCCCAAACTGGTTCACTGAAGAATAAATTGCAGGGTTTGGAGGAGGTTTGGTTTTTTTTTTGGTGGGATGGCTTTTCAGATGGTTAAAATGAGGTGATATGAATCACCTTCGTGTTCGTCTTGCCTAACTGTTTAATCCAGCTTTTAAAAGCTGGATGGACTTTGAAGGTTGGCTGGCCAGAACACTAGAACATAAATTGTTAGGAGCAATCCTTCAGAAGATGGTCTAAAAGATTCCTCCACTACTAATGAATTTCCATGAAAATGAAATGCAAAGTGCCATTAGGAGTAAGTAGTGATCATAACGCTGTCTTAAACTGCTGCTCTCTCCTTTTTCTACTTTGGGGCTGTGCCTATGGATGCTTATATTGGGTTTGCATGGCAGAGTTTTGGTGGGGGGGCAGGGCATAGGGGTGGCTTCTGTGAGAAACTGCTAGAAGCTTCCCCTATGTCCGACACAGCCAATGCCAGCCGGCTCCACCGCCAACCTGTCGCTGGCCGAGGCCGAGCCCATCAGTGATGGTGGTAATACATCTGTGATAACATAATTAAGAAGAAGGGACGGTTGCTGCACAAGAGAAACTGTAGCAAGAGAGAGGAGTGAGAGGATGTGAGAGAAACAACTCCACAGACACCAAGATCAGTGAAGAAGGAGGGGGAGGAGGTGCTCCAGGTGCCAGAGCAGAGATTTCCCTGCAACTTGTGGTGAAGACCATGGTGAGGCAGGCTGTCCCCCTGCAGCCCATGGAGGTCCATGGTGGAACAGATACCACCTGCAGGCCATGGAAGACCCCACAGAAAAGCAGGTGGGTGCCTGAAGGAGGCTGTGACCCCATGGGAAGCCTGCGCTGGAGCAGGTTCCTGTCAGGACCTGTGGCCCCGTGAAGAGAGGAGCCCACACTGGAGCAGGTTTGCTGGCAGGACTTGTGCACGTCCCCCCGTGGGGAACCCACGCTGGAGCAGTCTGTTCCTGAAGGACTGCACACCATGGAAAAGACCCAGGCTGGAGCAGTTAATGAAAAACTGCAGCTCGTGGCAAGGACTCATGTTGGAGAAGTTTGTGGAGGATTGTTTTCTGTGGGAGGCACCCCACACTGGAGTGGGGGAAGAGTGTGAGGAGAAGGAGTCCTCCCTCTGAGAAGGAAGGAGCGGCAGAGACAATGTGTGATGAACTGACTGCAACCCCAATTCCCCGCCCCACTGCACTGCTCTGGGGGAGGAGGTGGAGAAATCGTGAGTGAAGTTGAGCCCAAGAAGAAGGGAGGAGTGGGGGAAGGATGTTTTAGGGTTTGGTTTTATTTCTCATTTCCCTCCTCTGATTTGATTGGCAATAGATTAAACTAATTTCCCTGAGTCAAGTCTGTTTTGCCTGTGACAATAATTAGTGAATGATCTCTCCCCGCCCTTACCTCAGCTCACAAGCCTTTCGTTATATTTTCTCTTCCCTGTCCAGCTGAGGAGGGAGATGATTAAGCAGCTTTGGTGGGCATTTGGCATCCAGTCAAGTTCAACTTGACACAAAAATACATACAAAAATACAATACACCAAAATGAAGATAAATGTAGGAATAGAAGACTGCAGTCTGGTTTGGTCAATATGCTGAAAATGCTTATTTTAGCTGAACATTTAAATGTCTGTTTTTCAGAAATTACTTCTATCCCATGGGAGAAAAATACATTTTGACATTTCAGAAACAGGCAAAATTATTGCCATTTTGGGCAGCAGCACAGTGGGCACAGAAAGCCTTAGAGGCAAGGTCTTTTTAACAATATAACCTGGCAAGCAAGCAAATATGAAAGACAAAGTGGGATAATGTGGGCTGCACAGAAATGAATACGATTTAGGGTGAAAAAAATAAAATTGTCCTTTGGGATAAATAAGCGTTTTATCTTGGACTCACAGATGAGTCATCCAGGTGTCACAGCACTCACTCAGGTCCCTTGTCTTTCTTTCCAAGAGTTAGACCTCACCTGCAAAATAAGAGCTGGCCCTGATCTGCAAAATCTGGATCCTGCTCCATATATCCTCACTTGTTCGTTATCCCCCACAACCACCAGCCTCATGCAGCACTGTCTTGGCCCCTCTCTTCTGCGCTATTTAGAAGTGCCCAGTTCTAAAGCAGCTTCATTGTACAAAGCACATTGTACAAGCTGATTATTTATTTCTTTGTGTCATTATAAGGTTAAGATGTAGACCTTCTATAGCAGGCAAACTAAGTTTTAGTTCACGTTGTACCCTTTCTTCCTGGAATTTGCTCTTCCCTCTTTGTCTCTGTGCCTGGCAGAGTACATAAACATGAGATATGCAGGTTTTCCTACAAATGCCTCAGAGGGCGTTGCAGCAGCTTGGATGGTAAACACAGCCTCTATCTTCATATTGACAAAATAAAAAAGGCCAGTGCTCTCTCAGAAGCTGCATAGTCTGCAAAAGCTGCTGACTCTGAGTAGCAGACTCTTGTGACTGTCCTGGATAGAAAGGAAACAGGACCAAGGAGGACAGGCCAGAAGTAGAGAGGAGCCATAGCAACCAGTTTGCAAACATGACATTCAAGATGACAGTACTTAGCTAATGCAGATGCGTGACTGACCAGTCAAAGGACCTGGTGAGAAAGTTTGTAACATCAGCCTCATTTTTACCAATAGAAAAAAACCTCTGAGCAATACAATAACAGGCCCAGGACCACCCGGTAAGGTGTTGGTAGCACTGGAGAAAGCACTTGGTCTCTGCATCCCCTTCTCTTGCTCTCTTTCATTCTTTTGTAGCGGTCTGTGGGTCAGAGCCCTTGTGTCCTAGCAGGACAGACTGCAGGACAAAAAGGAGCTTTACCCCGCGCAGAGTCCATGTGATCTGCTGAGGACAGGGTGAGAGCTTCTCCTGGCTGCATATTGTGCCTCGTTCTTACAAGCGCATTCTCAAAAAAACGAGTGCTTTGCCTGCTAAAGTGCTTTTCCTTTGAACCTGACCCAGATCTTTCCAAACCATCTCAGCTACAGAGTGAAGTGAAATGCAGTGAAATCCTGAGGGCTCGCTCGGGCACACAGAGTGCAGCTCCTGCTGCACAACAGGAGAGGAAGCTCGAGGTGACAGAGGTGGGCTGGGTGTTGCAAGCAGGCGACAGAAGTGCTGGCAGGCATGGGTGGGCATCCATCCTGTTCCACTGCTGGCAGTGTGTTCCTGTATATTTACAGTGGCAGACTGTGAAAGACATCTTCAAAAAAAATGCTGCATTCTTTAATCTGTAAATTTGCATTTATATATTAGTTTGATATGGGATTGCACTGCGTATGGTGACCTCACTAGAATCCAGTGATACACTCTGGGTCAAGGATTTTCTGCAAGTTACTGGCTGAAGACCAAAGGTCATCTTTGTACTCCAGTGCATTGTCAGAACATGACTTCAGAAACACAAGAAACACAATAAATAGGTGGGTTGGAAGCTGCCAGTCACCTTACCCAAGGACTGACCTCCCCAGCAGTGTGTGAGTCAAGGATCCAGTACTGAAAGATATATTTCCAAGAGATAGCTGGCTGAAATCCTAGCTTGTTTGAAGTACATGGGAGTTTTGATCAGCAGATTTCCACTTGGTTTGTGTAACAGTGAAGCTGAGGTGGAGCTAACATTTCGATTTCAAACATTGTAGCCAAACAGTAAGCAAGTCTAATAATAAAAGCAGGATGGACCTTGAGGACAGCACAATAAAGTTGTTTCTAGTTGTGCTCCAGACTGGTTGGACAACCTTGACAAAAACTTGGCATCAAAACTTTCTGAGGCTGCAGCGGAGAGAAAGCAATGCAGAGATAGAGCTTGCAGGAGGCAGCTGCTTGAGGAGGGAGATAGAGGCATAGTGTTAGTGTGAGACCAGGTGATGGATGGTGGAGAGAGGGCTTTCAGGGAAAAAGAATCAAGCACACAACTGTTTGCAGAGCTTAACTGGAGAATGGCAGGTAAAGACAGATAGGTGGGAGAAGGGGAGGTATATTTTTCTTCCCCAGCCTAGCAAAATCAGTGCCTACTTCTAGCTGCAAAGCCCTGATGAATATACAGAGCCACACCCAGGCTGGTAACAAATATGTGGGCATATGGATGGGATTATTTTATTATTATCTTGCAGCATTCCCAGGAGTAAGATCAAAGGAAGGATCCTGCACTCCACTGCAGATAGAACGTCATTTTCCTTCTTGAATAAGCAGAGTGACTTTTTTTTTTTTTTTAATCATTCCTGTCTAAGTGTCTACAGGGTACGTCTGGAAGTGCTGAAGTGAAACCCTCAAGTTTTAGAAAACCACAGTAAAATCATATTCCTCATCTAGTCACAAGAGGGTGAAGGGAAAGGAATAGCACAGGTCTGCCCTAACTGAGCACCAGAGAATCAAGAGGTGCTTGTTGAAATAGCTTTTCCTAGTGGTTATTATTCTCTCAGAATGGGGGCAAAGCCAAAGAAAAATATTAAAAAAGGCTGAATAGAAATGTAGCTATTTCCATTTCACTAACTGTGATGAATTTTGAAAAGATGTTTCATCTTCTGAGCAAGACTAAATTACAAACAGGATGGCAGATGGGGTTTGGGCTTAGTACAAAGCTGCAAATCACTCAAAAGGCTCTGCTAACACCAGACTTCAGGGATGTTACCAGTTTAGGAATTTAGAAACATTACCATTCAAACACCATTTATCGATTAATTTGCATTAAAATGTAATTTGATAAAATGTCTTTTCTCCATAGATGAACTGTATGTGATTTCCTCATCAATGCTGAAAAGTGTTTAAGCAAGTAAAATTACCCAAACCTCACTTTAGTGATGTGGCTGCTCTGCTTCTCCCTCTGTGGTCACCCCAGCTGTGCTTACTACTTAGCTGGCTGTCCGACCTGATCTCCTGGTGCCTTGCCATGCTGGTGTCATTCTTTTTCACCCGGAGAGACAACATTGTGCTGGGCCATGCAATGAAGATGTGGACCCATAGAATCATAGAGTAGTTTGGGTTGGAAGGGACCTCTGAAGGTCATCTAGTCCAACCCCTGGCAGTGAGCCGGAACATGTTCAGCCAGATCAGGTTGCTCAGAGCCCCATCCAACCTGCCCTTGAATGTTTCCTGGGATGGGGCTTCTACCACCTCTCTGGGCAACCTGTGCCAGTGTTTCACCACCCTCACTGTAAAAAAATTCTTCCTTATATCTAGTCTAAATCTACCTTATTTTAGTTTAAAACCATTACCCTTGTCCATCTTAACATATCAGATCTGATGTGAAACACATTAAGCTCATGAGAGAGGCCACAGCACAAGGAAGGAGCATTCTTGCCAAGCTACTTTGAGTGTGGAGCCCCACTACCCGCAGCTGATCACAGACCCCACAGGCAGCTGGGTCTGGTTTGTGAGGCTGTGGGTTGGGAGGTGAAACCTGAGGACTCCACAGACTTCTACTTGCATAGGATAGTGAGTCAGCAGACAATTATGGGTGGCAAAGACTCAAGAGCTTGGTCTTCCCCACCCCAGCCTTAGTCCTATTTTTGGAAGGGCACTGTGCTGTCCTGTTGTCATGTTGTATCACTCCCAGCAGCAGCATGTTTCTGCTCCTTTTTCTACTGGCTTTTTCTTTATCATGACAAGGCCTGGAAATTATCTGATCTTCCTATTTATTCTAATGCTCCCACTGCTGTAGTACCTGGTTTTCACAAAGATGTATCAAGGTAGCATTTCTGGGAAGTCGGGAATATTGCGTTGCCAGTGAATCAAGTCAAGACAAGAGGCATGTCCCTGGTGTGCAGCAGAGTGTGGCCCAGAAAGCGCTGAGCTCCCCTTGACCCTGCTCCAGAACTGGGAACTTCTCAGCTGTGCCCAGCACAATGCTGAGCAGGCTGCAGGCAACTTGCTGGCACAGTCATCTCCCTGAGTGGCTCCCAGACATGAGACTGCACATGGTGACATGACAGCCCACCCTGGTACTAGCCTGCCACATCTGTGCCTTGTTCCACTGCTTGCAGTGGATGTACCCAGTAACACCCTAAATCTCTGTAGTCCAGCCCGAGTAATGCTGTAGGAAACCAGCCAGGCTGTCTTCTATGGGTTTCCATCCCTCTGAAATGTAAGAAACAACCTGAATTTCTTCTCTGTACCAAGAGGACAAGGTGATATTCCCCTAGAGAACATGGAGAGAAGGAAAGTCTCTGCATCCCATCTCTGAAAGTATGGATAGGAAGAGACCTGGTGTTCCTCCCTGCTGCCTGTAACAGGGAGACTTCCATTCACAGGCAAAGACACTTGAAAGGGTGCAGGGAGCTGTTTCTCAAAGGGCAGTGAAATTACAGCCCCTAGTTATATTTGGATAAACAAGTACCTTCTTCATGTTTATCAAAAGCCTGCAGTAATTTGCTTTGTTATCCATCATTTAGTTGTTATATTCACAGCAGAAACACTAATATAGGACAATGATATGTCGCACGTATCTGAGATAATATTTAATCATATTAGATGGAGATAGATTGGTGGGCCCCAAATCCCCAACTCTGTTATCATTTACCTTCAGGGTCTGGGGTTTTTTTTTCAAATGGTGGCAATTCCAAAGGAGTTAATGGGAACAAATAATGAAGTTGAGTGAGCATAGAAATGCTCCGGTTTTGAAGCATCGGTTTAAGAAATGCAGCCAGGTGATGAAAGTGCTATTTTAGGAAATCAATTCAGCACCATTTTCAGGTTCATAGATATTCCAGATCAAAAAGACCTATCAGGTCATTTGTCTGTCCTTCATGCCAAGAAAGGATTATGGGAGCCATTGATATCTGAATTTGTGTCAGTCTTTCCAGGTGCCCTCTTTGCAGCAGCATAAATATATTGACTGCAGATTGTTCCTTACTTGCAGCTTCTGAATCACACACACCACTGCTAACAGTGCTTAGGGGGGAAGCAGGGAGCAGCCAGGTCCCTTTCCAAAGGACAGGGTAAATCTGTGAGCAATAATTTTCATTCCTCCTAATCAGGCTCATATATTCAGAGAAGAGAATGAGAAAAGAGAATGGCCTCATGTGCAACAACTTCATGCATCATTATCTTCCTAGTACCTGCAAGACAAATCAGTTTTTCTGGTGTTGGGACTGAATCTGTTAGGCTTAATTCTTGATTTTGTTAGTCAAGACAAATACTTGGGAACTTTTAATTTCGTCTCTGCCATTTCATGAGGAAGCAACTACCTTGCCTTTACACACTTAAAAATCACTGCCTCCTGGGGATTGGCAGAGCCCATTTGGCTGTTCTTAAATTGCTTTTAGGAAGTACACAGGTGTAGCTCAAATTGTGGAACCGAGCATTTGCTTTGTAATGCAAATACTCAGATCAGAAGAGACAGAAGCAAGAACCTGCCTGGGAGCTCCTTTACACCCTTACACATCATGAGTGGCTCATCTGAGACTGCAAGGGTTAACATGGCACAGAGCTGTTGGGAAGGAGAAGAGAAACTGGCCCCAGTACCATACACTTGTTCTCTTTCCTTGCTGAGTCTCATTTTCTTATGCCAATTTTTTTCTGCTTGCAGCTAGTGTATTCTGTATTCCTCTAATGTTTCCCTGGGTGCAAGAAACTACTGGCTTCTGTCAGAGGCCACAGGGAAACTCATTAAAAGTACAACCTTCCATCACCTCCATGGAGGAGCCAAAACTCAAATAACACTGGAAAGTTTTATAAAATATCTTAATGTGATGCTACTGTTTGTTAGTTAAACAGTATGGGCAGAATGCATAAACTAGGAAACTGCGAGCCCATCTCTCCATGCTGGACCTATGGAATGATGGATGTGTATTTGTTCCCAGTGTTCTCAGCACTTCCCACCTCCTGTGCTAATTCAGCATTTCTGCAGGGCTGCCTTTGCTGCTGAGAGCAGCTGATGGTGAGTGCTGACAGTGCCGGGCACAGCACAGTAGATGTGCCACTGCAGGGGACACCCCGGACAGAAACCCGACAGTACCCAACTGATACTGGCAATTCATATGCTTGGACAAATAAGCAATTGCAGCAAAACCAGAGAGATCAATGCCACTATCCTGCCCAGCAGCAGCTCCAAATGGACTAGTAGAGTACAAGAAGCTGACCAGTAACATGGAATTTTTTCAAAGAATAAAATCCTTTTTCTTTAATGAAATATCCCTTTCAATTTGTGTTTTATTTTTTCAGCCAACTGAACAAACACAATAGCAGATGGAGTCTCTGTTTCTTCCCCCAGCGTGTTCACAGTTGGAATGTGCAAAGCCTTAATCTCCATTTATAAGAATATTAGTAAATATATTTACATTCAGTGTTGCTATGGAGCCTGAATGGTAAATAATTATCATCTGAATATATTGAGATGGTTGGCAAGGTATTAATAATCTGGGCTACAATACTTTTTGGTCATACTGCAATACAGGGAGATTTCTTTAGGAAAATACCTATTTGATGCATTAATATGTACAACAAAATATAGAATTTTACCAGTATAATTCTTCTACATAATCCTGAGTTCCTTTACATGGACTTGTTTTTTAAAAATAACAATTCATAAAATTATCTTTTTAGTGTGACAAGGCATTATTTGCCAGTCACTATCTAAGGACTAGAATAATTTTAAGCTAGAGTTTGGGAAAAAGAATCCAACAACTTGGGTATCATTTTTATTATGCCTCATTTAAAGAAAACATCTGTTCTGGGGTCAGTCCTTCAGTAGTGACCTAGTGCAGTATGTGAGGGTGACAAATTTGGTGTTGACATAAACTTGCGAGATTTTTTTGGTCCAGAGGGAGACGGGGGGTGGTAATCAGATGACCCAGAGGACTGAAGTAGCAGCAATCAAATTGCATTCAGCAGCACAAGGTGGAGGACCAGGTGCCAGGGGAGTAATAAGAGGATAAACTCAGAGCTCATTAGCTGGAAGCTGCAGAGGCAGAAGAATGCTTGGGTGCAGCAGCCAAACTCAGAGTGACTATGTGCTGGCAGCATGATGCCTTCAAATCGTCCGAGGGGAGGTATTTCCAGAGGTGAGGAAATATGAGACAGTGACTATCTTAAAGTACCATAACAGTTTGATACTATGAATTATTAGTATCATAAATATCACAGATTATCAATACATCAAGTTTGACTATAAAATGGAGTAGCAAAGCAAACCTCCCACCTGCCTTTGAGTTGGAGTTTGGCCAATTTCTGGCACAGCTACCTGCAGCTGAGGTGGATTGGAGCCAAAAAGCCAGCTCATTCCCTGCTGGGGTTGGTCCCATTTGCCTTCAAGGACAACCCCAACATGGGCCAGACCCCTACACTACATCAGAGCCCTCCACCCAGGCTTGCTCTAGAGTTGAAAAGGAGCAGGTATTTTAGGAACTGCGATTTGTCTGATCTATTTCAGACAGCTGCTCTGGAATAAGACTTATCGTGTCCTGGAAGTGCCTATTTCACTCTGTCACTAGACATCTACATCTGCTCCCATGACTCCCACCCTGCAGTCAGCAGGCTCAGCCATGTAAATGCAGCCCAGCTGACTATGGGAAAGTTTTGCTAGACAAACACATTCCTCTGCATCCGTTACTATTGACATTCAGTACA
The DNA here is from genome assembly GCF_000700745.2 of Antrostomus carolinensis. Classification (NCBI taxonomy): domain Eukaryota; kingdom Metazoa; phylum Chordata; class Aves; order Caprimulgiformes; family Caprimulgidae; genus Antrostomus; species Antrostomus carolinensis. The sequence goes on from NW_010294659.1 coordinate 30,473, forward strand.
CACAAGTATTTTAAAAATTTTATTTACTTTTTGGAGAGAAGTTATTTACTTAGTTATATTTTTGTTCAGAATCCCTTAATAGGCTTAAGGGGCAAATTTATATGTGGATTTTTGAACTGCAAATATCAGTTTAAATACTTACTTGTTTAAACATAAGTATTTTTGCTAGAAGCTGTTAGGGAACTGAGTTTCTTGCAAAAAAACAGCAAGGTGTTTAATTATTGTGGCAGTTTGGACACTTGTCTTTAGAAAACTGTGATTTCTCAAAAAAGATATAACAATTAAGGAATTTCTAGCCCTGGTCTCTGATCCAATTAAGTAAGCTGGCTCTGAGTCTTTGTGAGAATCCCAGTTGCAGATTTTGGATCTCATTTTGACTCTCACATTCTTCATTTCAGTATGGCAACAACTGAGAAAAAGCAAGAGTTTTACCTCAGCTGTCTTGGTTTCACAGTGGTTACAGGAAACTCAGTTACTGCTTCAGCCATATCTCGTAAGCAGTTATAAAGGCCTGATTTACAAAGTGGTTGTGATGCCTGGGTATATTCCTGGGGTGATGTTACCTGTTTGTGCATTGGGATTCATGTTCCCAAATTCCCCAGAACTAGCACATTTGGGAACATTGAGCCTGTATATTCTAGCCAGGGCCTGAAGATGTACCTGTGCTTCCAAGAGAAAGCCACAGGCAGTTTTTCTTGGAAAATAGGAGAAGAGAGTGTGTGACGGGTTTCTCATTTCTGACTGTGACAGTGTCCCTTCCTTCACGGCCACTGAAACACCAGCTCTGTCCCCAGCAGCCAGCTGTTATGTATTATCTCTGAGCCTTGCCATTATTTTGAGGTTTCGACATTAATTTTGTTGGACTATTATGTTGCTTGAGGTGTTTCAAGGTGGTTCAGGCACACACAGCAATCTCCAGGCAGTGCAGACCTGCCCTCCTGTCCTCCCTCATCGAAGGAGGTGATGCTTCAGTCCCATATTTATGCAGGT